>NC_085995.1:40338818-40593818 GCF_030014385.1 Trichomycterus rosablanca
TAATTATTATTGTCATTATTATTATTACTATTATTATTATTATTTTATTATTATTAATTTTTATTAATATTATTCACATTATAATTGTTACTATTATTATTACTATTTTTATTATTATTGTTATTATTATTATTAATATGAATTATTATTATTATTATTATTATTATTATTACATTACTATAATTAATAATTTTATTACTTTTAATATAACATTATTATTATTTATTAATATTATTATTATTATTATTATTATTATTATCATTATCATTATTATTATTATTATTATTATTATTTATTAATATTATTATTATTATTAATATTATTGTTGTTATTGTTATTATTATCATCATTATTATTATTATTATTGTTATTATTATTAATAATCACTGGGATCACTGGGATGTCACATGGTGCTTCTGTGATCATCATCAGCCAATCAGGACCCTTCACGTCATTCATTGTTATCTGAATGCTGCTTCTCACACCTGTTTTCTATGAGTTTGTCAGTAAATGTATATGTTTGTAGATGCTGCATTTAATTTAAATCCACCACGCTGTAGATGTAATTGGGTACTTGGGGTGGCATGATGTTGCCTATACAGTATGTTGCCACATGTTGTATTTAAACTCGGGCTTTAGTTTTTGTCGTTGTTAAGCATTGCTAACATTACTTTTTGTTTGTATTTTTGACCCTGATTTTTGGATCTCACGTTGTTTGGGTTGTTTAAGCCTCCTGTTGTTTGAATTTTGCTGGTTTTGGTTTTGACGCTGGCTTGTTTTTGTCCCCGAGCTGTGCAGTGTTCTGCGTCTGACTAAAGCTTTTTATTCTTACTTATAACTCTCGGGCGTCTGGTTTGTTTACTCAACCCGACAATTTGCAGAACATTTTGTACGGCAGTGTACAGGACCGGTGTAAAAATAGTACAGTTGCAGAATAAAGAGGCTCTCGCTGAAACCCGAATCCTTTTATTTCGTTTTCCGAGCGGCGTGTGAGTGCATTTCATCGTTCTGCTGGAGATCTAACCCGACACCCAGACACCCGGGGTTTGAGGTATCGACGGATTAGGATGCGGCGCTGGCGGCGTTCGCCCTACAGCCTCCAAATAATGCCATCATTCTTAATTATGAGTCTCTTCAGCTGCTCACACATCACATCAACTTGTGCATTAGGAACAGCACCGCTCATTCACCCGTCCTCTCACGGCCTGTATGGTGTACTCATCCGAGGACAAAAGGAAAATATGACAACATAACGCCTTTATTTGTCATATATACATACACACGTGTGCAGTACAATGAAATTCTACTTCCGTGTATCGGGGTCAGAGCGCAGGGTCAGCCACTGTACGGTGCTCCTGGAGCAGAAAGCTTTAGGGGCCTTGCTGTTGAAGCTTTTAGGTGTTCTGTGCCATTGTTTCCTTTTAAGTGTGGCGGAGAGGGTTAAGGGCCTTTCTCAAGGGCCCAACAGTGGCTCCATGGGATTCAAACTCTCAACCATTTGATTGTTAACCCAAAGCTCTACCTACTAGTCTATCACTTTCCATCCACTACTGCTGAGATCTGGAGATCCAAGGGTTAAATCTCAGTGGTGCTATCAGCCAATCCGGTGCTTGACGTCTGAGGGGTGCAGACCAAAACGGCCTAGCCATCTAGAGGTGCTGATCACACGTCCAGACAGGAAGGTTGCAATTAGGTTTTGTAAAACGGGGTCTTTAAATTCCTTCGGGATTAATAAAGTATCTATCTATATATCTGTCTATCTGTCTGTCTGTCTGTCTGTCTACCTACCTACCTACCTACCTACCTACCTACCTACCTACCTATCATCTATCTATCTATCTATCTATCTATCTATCTATCTATCTATCTATCTATCTATCTATCTATCTATCTATCTATCTATCATCTATCTCTCTATCTCTCTATCTATCTATCTATCTATCTATCTATCTATCTATCTATCTATCTCTCTATCTCTCTATCTATCTATCTATCTATCTATCTATCATCTATCTATCTATCTATCTATCTATCTATCTATCTATCTATCTATCTATCTATCTCTCTATCTATCTATCTATCTATCTATCTATCTATCTATCTATCTATCTATCATCTATCTATCTATCTATCTATCTCTCTATCTATCATCTATCTATCTATCTCTCTATCTATCATCTATCTATCTATCTATCTATCTATCTATCTATCTATCTATCTATCTATCTATCTATCTATCTATCTCTCTATCTATCATCTATCTATCTATCTATCTATCTATCTATCTATCTATCTATCTATCTATCTATCTATCTATCTATCTATCTATCTATCTATCTATCTATCTATCTATCATCTATCTATCTATCTATCTATCTCTCTATCTATCATCTATCTATCTATCTCTCTATCTATCATCTATCTATCTATCTATCTATCTATCTATCTATCTATCTATCTATCTATCTATCTATCTATCTATCTATCTATCTATCATCTATCTATCTATCTATCACAAAAGAGACTTGGGTTGCTTCACCTAGGAATTGAACCTAGAACCTTCTTGCTGTGATGCAACAGTGCTAGCCACAGCACTACCAAGAAACTGTGCCATAATAATAATAATAATAATTATGAGAAGAATGTAAGATCATCTGTTCATGAGCTGAAGCTGAGGTGTAACTGAGTTCCAAAATACAGCGGTACCTTGAAATTCAACGTCAGTCGGTTCTGGGAGTAGTGTCGAGTTTTAAAGACGTTGAGTTTCGAGGTATTTCTTCCCATAAGGATGTTTGTGAAACCTGTTAATGCGTCCATGGTCCCGTGGAGCTGCAGATAATTTAGTCTTATGTAAAATAATGAGGTTGTTTTTGACACTTAAACACTGAAAATAACACAAATATAATATAAACACACTGAAATACAATTACAAACAGTTACACATCAATAAAAATACAATAAAAGCTGCACTTTAGTTTTACTTCTTTATTGTTTCCTGACGCTTCTTAATGCTGGAGATGATCGATCTTGGAATACCGTATTCCCTTCAGCACCGGCGCATTCACATGAGAAGTGAAAAAACCGCTTTTGCGCCGCTGTGTCGTTATTTCCTATGTGTGAGTGCGCCGGTGCACAAAACTTAGCGTGACTTATTGTAGTAAAACAGCGAGTGAGGAATGTGATTAGTGGAGGAACTTATGAGCAGTAATAATGAAGAGAAGTTTAGTGCTCCTGTCTCCTTCTTTTACTACATTAAACCACGTTAAGCTTTATTTTCAACCAGAAGCATTTTAGAATCTGGGAGAAGCTGATTCTGATTCTCACCATTTCTCAGAAGCTGGAGCTGTAACACAAGTTTAAAAGTGAAACAGGGAGGAGAATCCAGATAAACACAGATACATGTGGAGCTGTAACCCTGGATCTGACGCTTATTCCACACTGATGCAGGTTCAGCTCAGATTCACACTTTAATGCCACGAAAGGCGTGAAGTTTTAAAGACTTCGAGTTACAGGGTACCTCTGTACAACAATGGCACGTCCATAAAACAACTTTTATTTCGAGCGGCCTTGTGAAAGTCAAGGATGAAACCTGACAGGGATGCAGAAGTGAGACCTGACACAGACTGTTAGCCTAGCAGCACGTCTAACGGAAGGTCAAAACTTAGCCAGTGTCCGTCCCGTTCCAGACAGTGCTTATTATAAACATGAAACGTGATACACGAAGGTGATGTCACATCTGCACTCAGCTAACCTAAACGATAAATAAAAGTGAAAATTAATAAAAGGTATCGCTGCTATTCTGGCTCGTATTGTCTTCAGCTGACGAGGCTGGGATTAGGACGCGTGTCCCAGAGGACGGTGTCTGCATGTCAACAAGGAACAAACAAATCGTCTGACAGCCAGAATAAAGAGGACGCCGCCTGAATAGCCGAGCGGAGCATTAAAAGCCGGGCTGACACGACTGTCAGAAAGTTCTTCACATCTCCACCAGACGCAGAGAGAAACGACCTTGTAATACCCTCTGTTTTTATCCCTGTATATACCACACCGTATATTCACTATACATTTACACAGATAATAATTTGGGGCCAAAAGTATTTAGACAGCCTTTAATTAAGTTATTTTATTTATGTAATTTATGTACCAATTATTATTATTATTAATTATTATTATTATTATTATTATTATTATTATTATTATTATTATTATTATTATTATTATTATTATTATTATTGTTATTATTAATTATTAATATTAATTATTATTATTAATTATAATAATTATTATTGCTATTATTAATTATTATTATTTATTATTATCATCATTATTATTATTATTATTATTGTTATTGTTATTGTTATTGTTATTAATTATTATTAATTATTATTATTATCATTATTATTATTATTGTTATTGTTATTATTATTTTATGATTTTTTTATTACTATTGTTATTATTATTGTTATTATTATTATAATTATTAATATTATTACTTTTATTATTATTATTATTATTATTATTGTTATTATTACTTTTATTATTATTATTGTTATTATTATTATTATTACTTTTATTATTATTATTATATTATTATTGTTATTATTATTATTATTATCATTAATATTATTATTATTATTATTATTATTATTACTTTAATTATTAATATTATTTATTATTATTATTATTATTATCATTAATATTATTATTATTATTATTATTATTATTATTATTAATTATTATTATTATTATTAGAGCATGTTAATATAACAGTGGTAGCTTAGGTTTAGGTCCCAGACTAGTAATCAAAAGGTTGTTGGTTCAAGCCCAACCACTGCTTAGTTGCTACTGCTGGGACCCTAAGCAAGGCCCTTATTCCTGAAATGCTAAATGTTATAAATGTATAATTTAAAATCCTATAAAAAAAGTCCTGATAAGGTGCTAAAAAACCGACAGAAAGGAGAACGTCATGATTCTGTTGGGCACCGAGCTGGCACGGATCCCTGAACGCTCGGAACTAATGCGCCTCCTCCTCCGAAAGAGCAGAGAGGAAGTGGAGCTGAGACGAGGGAGACTCGCTGTTTACTTATTAAAGCTCCTGACTGAACGTCTATAATGAAGGAAATTAATTAGAAAGCCTCGTTAAGTCTGAGAAACGGTAACGAGTGACGGGCGGCCGAGAGCCAATCCTGTAATAATCCAGTATTAAAAGCTCCACGCTGCTGATGTACTCGTCCATCAAACACACCTACTGCATGTGCTGTATTAAAACATACTGGGGGTTCACATACTTTCGGACACCTGGCCATGAGCTTACTGGACGTCCCATTTAAAAAAAAATTGAATTCAAATAGAGTGACCGCTATGTGATCTTATTAGCTGGAACAACAGTCTCTATTTGGAGAAGGCTTCTCACAAGACTGTGGGAATTTGTGCCCAGCGTTTGAAAGCTTTATTGGCCAGTTCATTCCACAGCTGTTGGGTGGGGCTGAGGTCAGGGCTTTGAGTTTTCTTAAAACAAGCTTCCAATCATGTGGCATCGTCTCACTATATGGCCAAAAGTATGTGGACACCCCTCCTAACAATTGAATTCACTAGTTACTGACTTTATTTATTTTAAAATTATGCAAACAGTTTAAGGAATTGGGCGGCACGGTGGTTCGGTGGGTAGCACTGTCGCCTCACAGCAAGAAGGTCCAGGGTTCGATCCCCAGGTGGGGCGGTCCGGGTCCTTTCTGTGTGGAGTTTGCATGTGTGGGTTTGCATGTGTGGAGTTTGCATGTCCGTGACTGTGTGGGTTTCCTCTGGGAGCTCCGGTTTCCTCCTACAGTCCAAAAACATGCAGTCAGGATAATAGAAAATACTGAATTGCCCTATAGGTGAATGTGTGTGTGTGTGTGTGTGTGTGTGTGTGTGTGTGTCTCAGGTTAATTGGAGACACTGAATTGCCCTATAGGTGAATGAGTGTGTGTGTGTGTGTGTGTGTGTGTTTGTGTGTGTGTGTCAGGTTAATTGGAGACACTGAATTGCCCTATAGGTGAATGAGTGTGTGTGTGTGTGTGTGTTTGTGTGTGTGTGTGTGTGTCAGGTTAATTGGAGACACTGAATTGCCCATTAGGTGAATGAGTGTGTGTGTGTGTGTGTGTCAGGTTAACTGGAGACACTGAATTGCCCATTAGGTGAATGAGTGTGTGTGTGTGTGTGTGTGTGTGTGTTTGTGTGTGTGTGTGTGCCCTGCAATGGACTGGCGCCCCGTCCAGGGTGTTACTGTGTGCCTTGCGCCCATTGAAAAGCTGGGATTGGCTCCAGCACCCCCCCAACCGCGACCCTAATTGGATAAGCGGTTAAGAAAGTGAGCGAGTGACTTTATTTACTTTAAAATTGTGCAAACAGTTTAGGGAAGTCCTCTTCCCTGTATACAGAGTTGGCGCCACTCTCGCAGCAAACCCTAAACAAGATGGAACAGTTAATGACAATAAATAAATAACATTTTTAATCAGAGTAAAAGTACAAAGGAATAAAATAAGCAGCACAAGTCATTAAGCTAATGCTCGTTTAAAAGGCTGATATGACGCCAGAGTTTACCGCGCCCCTCCACGGGCCCGACCAGCCAATTAAAAATGTTATATTCTCCGTCCGGAGGGGGACCGGAGCCTCTGCAGGCCGATTCTTTCAGATTTAATTAGTCGGGCCTGCGCGGTAATTTAATTTATCAGCATGTTAATTGGTCGGAGATGAAACGAGGCTTTTCTTTCCTTCTGAAGGATGTTCGTTTAACACAGAAATGTTCATTATTTAATAACATTTCATCCCATTGTTTCTCTCTCGCTCTGGTTTATACGCGGCGGGAGGCGGAAGACTCGAGACCTCCAGTGAAAACGCTTCTGTTCTGCATTAATTCTCAAACGTTTTTATTTAATTAAAATGATTTAATCAGCAGAACATTTTCATGAGTTTATAAAATTCGTAGTGTTTGCTCTGTTCTCCCTCGTATTCTACAAGTTTGTAAAGCCTGATGAGTGGAAATAGGTTCTAATGTCAAAAAGAAGGTCCATAAAGGTACAGTTTGAAAGTAGGGTCCTGATCCCAACCCCATAAATCAGCTTTGGGATGAACTAGAACAAGTAACGTAAAACCGAAGTGGAAAAACCGCCATTTTGGAGGTATTCAGAGGTCTGGTCTGTATTGGATCCGGAGCATTTTACTTTCATTCGCTTTGTTCTTAATGAAATGGTACGATTTAGGGCTGGGCGTTATTAACATTATTATTAACATCAGCTCCACATACCATATAGAAGCACCTTGTAGTTCTACAATTACTGACTGTAGTTCATCTGTTTCTCTACATGCTTTGTTAGCCACCTTTCATGCTGTTCTTTAATAGTCAGGACCCCCACAGAGCAGGTATTATTTAGGTGGTGGATGATTCTCAGCACTGCAGTGACACTGACATGGTGGTGGTGTGTTAGCTTGTGTTGTGCTGGTGCTGATGGAGTTTTTAAACACCTCACTGTCACTGCTGGACTGAGAACAGTCCACCAACCAAAAACATCCAGCCAACAGCGCCCCGTGGGCAGCGTCCTGTGCCCACTGATAAAGGTCTAGAAGATGAGCGACTCAAACAGCAGCAATAGATAAGCGATCGTCTCTGACTTTACATCTACAAGGTGGACCGACTAGGTAGGAGTGTCTAATAGAGTGGACAGTGAGTGGACACGGTATTTAAAAACTCCAGCAGCGCTGCTGTGTCTGATCCACTCATACCAGCACAACACACACTAACACACCACCACCATGTCAGTGTCACTGCAGTGCTGAGAATCATCCACCACCTAAATAATACCTGCTCTGTGGGGGACCTGTGTGGGTCCTGACCATTGAAAACAGGGTGAAAGGGAGCTAACAAAGTATGTAGAGAAACAGATGGACTACAGTCAGTAATTGTAGAACGTGTTCCTCACTGTTTTCTTTGTTATACATTTTGACCCCTGGATGAAGTATGGACATCAGTTATCAACATCATAATAATAATGGAACCTTTTCGGTGCTACACAGATACTTCAGATTATGGCTCTTCAGAGTAATTGGTCATTAATCTGAAGAGCCATTTCACGATACAACAAACCCATTAAGCATGTAAATGAACCATCGTTTTGGTTAAAGAATCATTGTTTTTACGAGTGAGTGCACATCAGTGGTGGACGGTAATCAAGTACAGTAACGTAACATGTAAATATTTGTAATTTATTTGCACTTGTAGGTAAAACAGAGAAAAAACTGAGTACAGTTATGTAAACAAAGAGGCGAGTAATGCAGATTTTATTGTACAACCCCAAACCAGAAAAAGTTGGGACAAAAA
The DNA here is from genome assembly GCF_030014385.1 of Trichomycterus rosablanca. Taxonomy (NCBI): domain Eukaryota; kingdom Metazoa; phylum Chordata; class Actinopteri; order Siluriformes; family Trichomycteridae; genus Trichomycterus; species Trichomycterus rosablanca. Next base: position 40,347,175 of record NC_085995.1, read on the forward strand.
ACTAAATAATGATGTGATGTTAAACAGGTGATTGTGATCATGGTTTGGTACAAAAGCAGCATCCAGGAAAGGCTGAGAGTCTCTGATGAGTAAAGATGATCAGAGGATCCAGTTTGTCCACAAATGTGTGAGAAAATGATTGAAATGTTTAAAAACAATGAACCTTAAAGAAAGATTGGAAGGGATTTGCATGTTCTCCCTCTACAGTGCAGAATATCATTAAACCATTCAAGGAATCAGGAGGAATTTCAGTGTGTAAAGGATGAGGGTGCGAGCTTAATCTGAACGTTCGTGATCTTCCGTCCCTCAGACGGCGCCGCATCAAGAACCTCCACTCAACACTAGCTGATATAACCACATGGGTGAGGGATTAGTTTATCAAACATTTACTTTTACTGTACCACCAACTAGAACAATACCTCCAAAATGGTGCCTCAGTGACGTCTCAGGCACTAAACACAATTGACTGTGAGCCTCAGGCTTCGGAATGGGACGTCGAACAAGCTTTAGTCAGGTGTTCACATACTTTTGACCCCATATACGTACACCGATCAGCCATGACATTTAAACCGCCTCCTTGTTTCTACACTCACTGTCCATTTTATCAGCTCCACTTACCATATAGAAGCACTTTGTAGTTCTACAATTACTGACTGTAGTCCATCTGTTTCTCTACATGCTTTGTTACACCCTTTCATGCTGTTCTTCAATGGTCAGGACCCCCACAGGACCCCCACAGAGCAGGTATTATTTAGGTGGTGGATGATTCTCAGCACTGCAGTGACACTGACATGGTGCTGGTGTGTTAGTGTGTGTTGTGCTGGTATGAGTGGATCAGACACAGCAGCGCTGCTGGAGTTTTTAAACACCGTGTCCACTCACTGTCCACTCTATTAGACACTCCTACCTAGTCGGTCCACCTTGTAGATGTAAAGTCAGAGACGATCGCTCATCTATTGCTGCTGTTTGAGTCGGTCATCTTCTAGACCTTTATCAGTGGGCACAGGACGCTGCCCACGGGGCGCTGTTGGCTGGATATTTTTGGTTGGTGGACGATTCTCAGTCCAGCAGTGACAGTGAGGTGTTTAAAAACTCCACAGCATGACTACAGTCAGTAATTGTAGAACTACAAAGTGCTTCTATATGGTAAGTGCAGCTGATACAAGGAGGTGGTTTTAATGTTATGGCTGATCGGTGTATGAGGTGTATCATGATTCATATCGAGGTAAAAAAGTACTTTTATTTATCTACCCGCTAGACTGGATAATTTATCTGCAAACAAAGCGTCCTCGAACGAATCCAAACCGAGGAGAAGTCAGCGGTCATCGTAATTAAAACGTGATAAATGGTTATAATTATACGTAGTGCATTCGTGACTCGAGTCTCTGGCTTGGTCTCGAGTCTCCCGTGCCGTTACGGTAGCGGAATAAGAAAACCACGCCAGCTAGCCGGTAATTTATTCCGGGAACGGACTGACACTCGCTCAGACTGACTGCCTCATTTAGAAGACAAATTTATAATTAACCTTTTTCTCCACTGCGCATCAGGACAGACTGAAATGAGCTCGCTGTGTTTCTCTTTCTCCAAACTGTTTTCTTGCATAATATTAAGCACCGAATTCAGTGGTTGTACCACACACACACACACACACACACACACACACACACACACACACACACCTTCCCGTCCTTTCCAATTTGGACCAGAAGTGGCGTGAGAGTGGAAAGTTGTGAGCGGATTTACGAGGCTTGTAAATCACCTCAGACGTGACCTAAAAGCGAGAGTGTGTTCTGCGTTCCTGTTATATAACTGTAACGGGGCGAGAGTTAAAAACGAACCCAAAATGCCGACGTTTAACCAAGACAGAACAAACAGACAAAAGAAAGGGGCGGATAAATAACAAAAAGTACCAAAGTATCAAAAAATACACAATAAACTGGATAGAATCAGAATAAGAACTGGTTTTGTTTCAACTGGGCAGCTACTCGATCCACCAGTGTGCGATAGCCAAGCTCAGAAAAACTATACAATAATAAAGAGCGGGGCCGTCCACCTCCACCTCCACCTGCTGACACAGCCCGAATCCAGCATAAGACGGCATCTAGGGTCGATCGTTCCCTGGAAAGAAGTTAAAGCGCGCCGGCATTAGCGCCCCCTGAAGTCCGGACCGAGAAGAACCTGGCATTAAGGTTGTCGACAAAATAGGCAGCAACTATGTAGGGAGCAAACAGGGATCATAAGCCGACCTCCACCTGGTGCAGAGACCGCAACACAATGAGACAACCTACATGCCCCCTTCTGGCCAATAATGGCATGGCATGTGGGCATGACGCTTTGACCCATGCTTCTCATCCAAGCTACTGGACAAATGGGATGATATGAAGTACAAAGATGCTTTGATACTGATTTAAATGTTGGGACAGTGCATATATATACAGTATATACACCGATCAGCCATAAAATTAAAACCACCTCCTTAATTTTACACTCACTGTCCATATTATCAGCTCCACTTACCATATAGAAGCACTTTGTAATTCTACAATTACTGACTGTAGTCCATCTGTTTCTCTGCATGCTTTGTTACCCCCTTTCACCCTGTTCTTCAATGGTCAGGACCCCCACAGGACCACCACAGAGCAGGTATTATTTAGGTGGTGGATGATTCTCAGCACTGCAGTGACACTGACATGGTGGTGGTGTGTTAGTGTGTGTTGTGCTGGTATGAGTGGATCAGACATAGCAGCGCTGCTGGAGTTTTTAAACACCTCACTGTCACTGCTGACTTTACATCTACAAGGTGGAGCAACTAGGTAGGAGTGTGTAATAGAGTGGACAGTGAGTGGACACGGTATTTAAAAACTCCAGCAGCGCTGTTGTGTCTGATCAACTCATACCAGCAGAAACAGATGGACTACAGTCAGTAATTGTAGAACTACAAAGTGCTTCTATATGGAGCTGAAAAAATGGACAGTGAGTGTAGAAACAAGGAGGTGGTTTTAATGTTATGGCTGATCAGTATATATATACTTATTTATTTACATTTATGTTTTAGGCATTTAGCGGACGCTTTTATCCAAAGTGACTTACAGTACTGTGGCTGTATATTATATAAGCAATTGAGGGTTAAGGGCCTCGCTTAAGGGCCCAACAGTGGCAACCTGACAGCGGAGGGGCTTGAACCAGCGACCTTTCACTCACCAGTCCAGTACCTTAACCACTAGGCTACAACTTAAAATATAAGTTGGGACAGGGCCGTGTTGACCACTGTGTTACATCTGTGTTGTTTAATAGATGACAGGTCTGGACTGCAGACAGGTCAGTCTAGCACCTGCGCTCTCTTACAAGGGAACCATTTTGTTGTATAACACTCACTCGCTCACTTTCTTTCTTAAGTGCTTATCCAGTCAGGGTGAGGGGTGCTGGAGCCTATCCCAGCTTTTCAATGGGCGCAGGGCACACAGTAACACCCTGGACGGGCCCCAGTTCATTGTAGGGCACACACATTCACCTATAGGGCAATTCACCTGACTGTAGGAGGAAACCGGAGCTCCCGGAGGAAACCCACACAGACACGGGGAGAACATGCAAACTCCGCACAGAAGGGACCCGGACCGCCCCGTCTGGGGATCGAACCCAGGACCTTCTCGCTGTGAGCCACCGTGCCGCCGTTACTCCAAAATGTGTTTGTAACCCTTGGCATCGATGCTGACTTCAAAGATGTGCAAGTTACCCAAACTATTGACACTTACACACGCCCAGTTTAGGGCCTTCCCTAATCTGTTGGTAAAAGCAATTAAATACTTACACTGTCATACATATATAGAAAGCATGAAGTGTTTGTTGAAGTCATTCAGGTCATTTACACGTCCAGTCAGTTGGCACTGCTCATGGTGGCATGGCCAAAAGTATGTGGACACTCCTCCTTATGATTGAAGTCAGATCTGCAGCAACTGACCGCTTCTTTTCACCTGTGAGAGGCGGGATCTCGCAGAGCCACGCAGAGCAATCAGCATTGATTGGTCAGCACGACTGGAGGTCACGATTGCTCCAATGATGGAGATCCCTGGAGACACAGCCAATCGTGCGATTTGCCGCTACACAAAGCTCTGCATCGCAAAATCTTCTAAAGTTTTTAATTCCTGATGACAAAAAAAACGTCTGGCCCAGTTCTGGTTCTCTGCGGCGGACGCCAGGCCACTTAACTCCCCACCGGTCTCCCCGCTTCCCCTTTCCTCCACATTTTTCCCTTGGCGACAGATGTTCCCTCGTCAGCCGCTGATGCTCGGCACTCTCCGGCACTTTCGCTCAAGCTAGTCGCCCTCGGCGGAAATCCAGGCGCGCGTGTCACATTCCATCTTCATCACGCCGCATCTTGTAACTTCAAGTGGCTTCAGAGGTCATCCGGACCCCCGCCGCCCTCCGAAACGCCGAAGTTTTGAGTTATTTAGATAATTAAGTTGCTCTGCTACATGGAACGAGCGCTTTCAGATGAACTGTTTCACCTCTGATGGGTCGGTGGAGGAGTCAAATTATGGACGCCTTTCTGAGAGCTTCGTCATTCGGTGCTCGAGATTCTCGTCCATTTTTTGGGGAAAGCACATCAGCTCCACTTACCATATAGAAGCACTTTGTAGTTCTACAATTACTGACTGTAGTCCATCTGTTTCTCTACATGCTTTGTTACCCCCTTTCATGCTGTTCTTCAATGATCAGGACCCCCACAGGACCACCACAGAGCAGGTATTATTTAGGTGGTGGATCATTCTCAGCACTGCAGTGACACTGACATGGTGGTGGTCATGGTGGACATGGTCACACACAGTTGTAGCCTAGCGGTTAAGGTACTGGACTAGTAAGCAGAAGGTTGCCGGTTGAAATCCAACCACTGCCAGGTTGCCACTGTTGGGCCCTTGAGCAAGGCCCTTAACCCTCAATTGCTTAGATTGTAAACTGTAAGTCGCTTTGGATAAAAAGCGTCTGCTAAATGCCGAAAATGAAAATGAAAAATGACATGGTGGAGGTGTGTTAGTGTGTGTTGTGCTGGTATGAGTGGATCAGACACAGCAGCGCTGCTGGAGTTTTTAAACACCTCACTGTCACTGCTGGACTGAGAATCGTCCACCAACCAAAAATATCCAGCCAACAGCGTCCTGTGACCACTGATGAAGGTCTAGAAGATGAGCGACTCAAACAGCAGCAATAGATGAGCGATCGTCTCTGACTTTACATCTACAAGGTGGAACGACTAGGTAGGAGTGTCTAATAGAGTGGACAGTGAGTGGACACGGTGTTTACAACACACACTAACACACCACCACCATGTCAGTGTCACTGCAGTGCTGAGAATCATCCACCAGCTAAATAATACCTGCTCTGTGGGGGTCCTGTGTGGTCCTGACCATTGAACAACAGCATGAAAGGGGGTAACAAAGCATGCAGAGAAACAGATGGACTACAAAGCAGCTAAAAACACGACTCGGGGAACTGAGTTTGGAAAATTAACAACCGATTCTGTGGACGCAGGAATGGGGGGTGAAAACACGGAGTATTTTTGTCTTTGAGACCATCCCTGGAGGTTCTAGGTTTACATTCGACTATTAAGGGAGCTGTGCTGTGTATCGGAGCTTCTATTTACCAGGGATTTTATTTACTCGTTCATTCAAGCGTTTTGTCTTGCTTAGTGTCTGATACCACCCAAAAACACAGGGCACGGGGTGGTATTACAACCTGGGCAGTCTTCACGTTCACATTCAGGTTCAGCTGATTTATATTCTGCATGTTGGGAGGTGGGAGGAAAGCGGAGCACCCCAGGGAACCAGCCAGGATCAAAGCCAGGAGCTCAGGAATGTTCCTGTGCCACGTGAGGCATTCATCCGCACCACCGGGCGACCATTCTAGCTGTCAAAATAGAGCTTTCTCAGGCGCCCAGGTTTGAATCTCAGCTGGGCGCCTCCTTAGAGGGCACGATCGGTAGTGCAGTCAGTGTTTTCATTTAAATGCGGTCAATAAATAAAGAAATGTGGAGCACTTTAAATTTCAGCTCTGCTACCGGTCGGCTGGGCGCCCCCTAGAGGGCACGATCGGTAGTGCAGACAAAATTGGGCTCTAGTCTGCTGGGTGGGAAAAGACAGGACTAAAAAGTGGGCGGGGTCTTTGAGGCCTATACAGAAGTGGAGGAACGTGGATATCAGCACATGACTCTCCATGTGCAAGACCGACCTCACACACTGATCCACCTAAGTACGGGGCTAATAAGAAAGGGGTCAGAGGGAGGGCGTTTAAGGAGAATATACCCTCCACGTACATCAGGGTCTCCAGAAGAGGAAGAGGAACCGGCTATGACTACACTGGGAGGAAATGCAGAAATAAGATAGTACGTGTTTGAAATGTGGGTCATCCATACATCCATACCTCCCACCCACACAGAGACCTCCAGCAGCCTCCCCGAGCTCAGCCGCATCATTTATTCACGAGGGCGGCGTGGGAAAACGACACCGGCGCTAAATTATTAATCCTCCAACTTCCAACTAAGCATATAATTAGGGTTAGGACTCCAATTTACGCTGGAAATTTCCACTCGCTGCTATCAGTCAACATCCTGATCCAATTAAACTCGAGTGGGTACGAAGTTGTTGCTGTCGACTGTGATAAAACAAGCCGAGAAGAAAAGTATCGGGACGCCTGATCCTGAGCTCGTATTATTTTAAAACAAACGATATTAAAATAGATCTTTTCTGTTAGAACGTCCAGACATCGACTGATACGAGTCCGAGTCAAGTCACAAGTCTTTAGGCTAGAGTCCGAGTCAAGTCACGAGTCTTTAGGCTAGAGTCCGAGTCAAGTCACGAGTCTTTAGGCAAGAGTCCGAGTCAAGTCACAAGTCTTTAGGCTAGAGTCCGAGTCAAGTCACGAGTCTTTAGGCTAGAGTCCAAGTGTAATCTTAGCAACTAAATTAAATAATTACGAGGCGTGTCCACATACTTTTGGTCATATAGTGCATCTTTTTTTTGTTTTTGTTTTTGTTTTTTTTATATAAAAATTGTTACCCCTTTTTCTCCCCTTTTAGCGCATCCAATTGTTCAGTTAGCATCGTGCTTCCTCTCTGTCTATGCCGAACCCTGCCCTGACGGAGGTGATTGAAGCTAACCCGTATCCCCTCCGAAACACGAGCAGCAGCCAGATGCATCTTTGCCACCCACACATTGACGAGTTTGGCGCCACCTAGCGTTGCATGCTGAGAGACACACCCCAAGGGCACCCTTTCCCATCTCTGTGTAAGCGCCTCCAATCAGCCGGCAGAGAACGCAATCGCATTCTGACAGAGAGAGACCCACATCCGGTTCTTTGTCCCACCCCCCACATGAGCAACCGGCCAATCGTTGCTCATATAGCCACTCAGCTTCGAACCGGTAAAGCAAGGCTGGATTCGATACCACGCTCTTAGAATCCAGCCCTGGTTGCAGCGCGTTTCTTTTTACCGCTGCGCCACCTGAGCGGCATATAGTGCATCTTTTAATTTCATCTTTTACCACTGCTTTATCCTGCCAGCTGATGCTGGTAGGCGCCACAGTGCCCCCTCTGCTGACCATAAATGGCAGTGCAGAAGGACACTGCGATTATTTTTTGAGCTATACTTACCATACACATACATTTTGTGGGTATACAATTACTGACTGTTGCTTATCTGATGCTTAAGACTCTCCCCTCCCCCATTATACCTTGTTTATCAATTCAGGTCTTACCAGATAATATTTGGGTGGTGGAATATTCTCTGCGATGCAATGTATGATGAGTGTAGCAGGTGCAGCAGTGTTGTTGGGATTTTCAAATCCTGTATAAATGTCCCGGTCTTATTGTTAGGAACACGTACCCTGTTAGTGCTGGTTGTGGGTGGACATTTGGAGACACGACGTGTGCTCATCTCCCTCTCTTCTCCAGGTGTTTAAATCCCCAACAACACTGCTGCACCTGCTACACTCATACAGAACGACACACACTACAGAACCATCAAATCTAACTGAGCGTTTCAGGTAGAACCGTGTCGGGTCCTCACTCTCAGCTCAGAGGACACCATATAGCAGCACTGTTACATCATCAAAGCGGCCAAGGTGGCGGTGACGGCGGGTATTCGGTGCCACCGCCGCCGCCTTCAAACCTCAGACGCACAAACGTTCGCCTGCTCCCTCCATTCGGATAAATTGACGTGATTTCACGCCCGTAAACGAAGGGCTAAACTTTAATAACGAAGGCAGGATGGTACCCGCTGCCTCCAAAGGACCGATTTTCTTCCTCCTCCACCTGGTTACCATGGCAACCGAATCCTGCTGCCTCCACCGCCGCCACCGCTGCGAGTCTCCGGCTTCAGGATGAATAATGCGAACAGCGGGATTCAGGCCATTAAGAACAAAACAAACACTGATAGGCCGTTGATTACGGCGCCGGATCGAGGCGATGTGAACCGAGGGGTCCTCGGCGGGGTCGGGCGTTTTTCGTGCCGCGTTTCGAGAAGGTTTTAAATGCACACCGAACACGCGGCGGGTCCCAGCGGCAGCAAATGACAGCTGGGTGACAATTAACGACGGCAGATTTCGGACGCCGCCGGTGGGCGGGCCGAGGGATTCGGTGCCTCTCGGATGACTTATTATACGCAGCCACCTGCCAGCGACTTAGGGAGCAAACATTCAATTAAAGGGCAGCACGTCTGGAAGCTTCATGACTCTTATTAGTAGGGCCAGAAGTACGCGGACGCCCCTCCTAATTACAGAGGCGTCAGTCAAACCCACCGTGTGACCTGTTCGACCTTAACCAGACTGAAAACCTTCGGGATGAATCGGAACGTTTACATCTTCAGCATTTAGCGGACGCTTTTATCCAAAGTGACTTGCAGCTTACAGTGTAAGCAACTGAGGGTTAGGGGCCTTGCTCAAGGGCCCAACAGCGACAGTGGTGGGGCTTGAACCAGCGACCTTCTGATTACTAGTCCAGTACCTTAACCACTAGGCTACGACTTGCCCCCATCGATCACAAGCCAGGATTTTTGGCAACAAAGTGTGCCATTCCAAAAAAGATAGGACATGATGGGGCAATATAAGAAGAATACAGCGATACCTTGTAACTCAACATCCCCTAAACTCAAAATCTTTGAAACTTGATGCTCAGCTTGAGCGGTAAAACCTCATCAGCGTGTGAATCTGAGGTGAATCTGCATCAGTGTGGAATAACCGTCAGATCCAGGGTTACAGCTCCACGTGCATCTGTGTTTATCTGGATTCTCCTCCCTGTTTCACTTTTAAACTTGATACAACCCAACACAAACACGCATCAAAACGAAACACAAAACAAAATATACTCAATTAATGAAAACTATGGCGATCTGGTCCCACTGTGGTTTACAAGATGTAACATAAAGGGCTGCTCAGGTGGTGCAGTGGTAAAACAACGCTAGCACACCAGAGCCGGGATTTGGAACACATCATATGGGCGGCCACATGAACAACGATTGGCTGTCGTTCAGGGTGGGATGAGCCGGACCGGGTTCCTCATAACTGGTGCGATTACGACCTCTGCTGGCTGATCGAGGAATAATGCGTTGATCAGGGTGTGGCTCTCCGTACACAAATTCGCATATGAACTCGGTACTGCACACGTGTCGGAGGGGGCGTGTCAGTTGCGAAGCTCCTCAGTCAGCAGTGGAGGGTTGTATCAAGGTATTGAGGTAAAGCGTAACGCAATCAGGGTAATTGGATACGACTAAATTAGGGGAGAGAATTGGGGGAAAATCAGAGAAAATGAGAAAAAAAAGATGTAACGTAAAGCCTCCACAAGGGGGCGCTCGTGTACAAGTATTATCCGTGTTTGTGCCGGTTGAAATTGTTGATTTACTTATTATTTTTTTAAAAACCCTGATGTATTTTGGCGTAAATTTGGGCTCACATGGGTTCGGGAACACTTCAGAAAACCCTCGACAGTAAACACGGTTCACAGCTGACACTCAGTTTTCTGTGCTGAAATGCTGAGATAAAATATTGCAACTAGCAAGTTCTCCTTGGTACCAAATGTTTAAGAGCCAATGTCTGTAATGGTATGTGGTGTGTTTGTACCAGTGGCATGGAGGGGCATCTACACTGGCATTTTGGAGCAACATATTCTGGGTGCTGCAGTAAATGACAGTAGATCACGATCGCTATGATCCGGGGTTTGAATCTCTGGTGGTTCTGTTAGCCATTCCGGTGTCTACATACAGACAGTTGGCTATGTCTAAGAAGGGATGGTCAAGACCCACCATGACCCTGACCAGGATAAAGCAATGCTAAACATAAAACAGTATCGCCTTGTTTCAGAAAGACGATACTAAGCCACTTTTAATATTAAAGCTTTTTAATAAGAGAGTGCAGGTGCTAGACCAGCCTGTCTGCAGTGCACACCTGTCTTTATAAAGTATTACATGTAAATAAACGTCCACAGTTCCTGACCTGCTTTAAATTTTAACTTCTCGCGTTGCCAAATCAAAGAAGTTTAAACCCCTGGTGAGGAAGGTCCTCCTGCCGAGGTGTTTCAGGTAGAAGCTCACAACCCGCTACATCGATATCATTATCATATTTATCCATCTGATATCGCTAAGCGTTTCGTTTCTCAGCCGCAGGACGTCGATTCTTAATAAATTTAATCCCGGTCGTCGCTCAAAAATGTGACTTAGCTGCAGAATTCGGTGCCGTAATTAATCATTTACTGTCCAAAAAATACACGGAGCCAAAAAACAGACGGACTATCTCCCTCCCTACAAGGAGAGATCATTTACCGCTTCCTGTTAACCCTGTAATGCCAAGCGTATCATATTTGATACATAAGTTTTAGAGACCTCTACATCATCGGTATGTATATTGTTTTCCTGAAAAACCTGATGTGTACAATTAGATACATGTCTTCTGCCCCCCTGGTGGATTATTCATGTAGTGCATGCGCCAGGGGATTGATGCAACAACAAAAATCAGGTTGAACGTGTGTGTATCAAATTATATACAGCAGGTATTTAAGGCAAATATGAATGTGAATTGTCCTTTTATGCATATTTATGTAAACTAATTAATGTTTTAATTACATCATTGGATTAATTTAGAATAAAATCTGACATATTTGGGCATACAGTCTAGCCCAGTGCTGAGATTTCAAGCTCAGCTGTGCTATCAGCCAACCAGGCGCCTACACAGACTCTCGATTGGCTGTGTGTCTGTAAGGGGCGGGGGAGCAACCGAACAGAGCTTCCTGTGTTTAAACGATATGTACGTAATAGTTACCGGCGCATTAGCAAAGCGGGCAGTAAAAAAAGGTCTGCTTACGACCAGCCGGGCGCCTGTACAGAAAATAATTGCTGCAGTTACGACCTCTACTGGCTGATCGATGGTACTGGTACTGACTCTCTGTGCGTGATACGGATCTCTGTATCAAGTGCAGGTGAAAAGAAGTGGTCTGTTTTGCACACGTGTGTTAGTTACGGGCATTAATCAGTCAGGAGTGAAGGCCTGCAGCAGCAGGGGAGGAATATAACCAGGGGAACTGGATATGACTAAACTGGAAGGTAAATACACACATACTTAGAACAATTCAATATTTATAGCTGCCCAAAGTGACTTACATTATACAGTCTAAGCAATTCATTGTGTTGAGGGCCTTGCTCAAGGGCCCAACAGTGGCCACCAGGCAGTGTTGGGGCTTGAACCAGCGACCTTCTGCTTACTAGTCCAGCACCTTAACCGCTAGGCTACAACTGCCACAATAATATCTTTTTATTTTCCTGACTGCACATCTTTGGACTTTGAGGAAACCGGAGCACCCGGAGGAAACCCACACAGACACGGAGAGAACATGCCAACTCAACATAGAAGGGAATCGAACCCAGGACCTTCTGGTTGTGAGGCAATCAGACACGTAGACATAGCCAATCAGAACGAGCTACAGCACCACTGGGATTCGAACCCTGGATCTCAGAGGTAGTGCACGTAACATAACTATATATATTTAGAATGCCCACCAAGGTGGCACAGAGGGCAGCTGTAGCCTAGTGGTTAAGGTACTGGACTAGTAATCAAAAGGTCGTAATCAAGCCCCATCCCTGCCTGTTGGGCCCTTAAGCAAGGCCCTTAACTCTCAATAGCTTATACAGTATACTCCCAAAGTACTGTAGGTCGCTGTGATGGACTAGGGTGTTTCCTGTCTTTCGCTCAGTGAATCAGACCCACTGTGACCCTGACCAGGATAAAGCGGTGGTAAAACAGACATAATGTATATAAATACATTTATATTTTTGGCATTTAGCAGACGCTTTTATATTCAAAGCGACTTACAGTGATGATCTAAGCAACTGAGGGTTAAGGGCCTTGCTCAAGGGCCCAAAAGTGGCAACCTGGCAGTGGTGGGGCTTGAACCAGTGACCTTCTGATTACTAGTCCAGTACCTTAACCACTAGGCTACAACTGCCACAATAATATCTCTTATTTTCCTGACTGCACCCAGAGGAAATCCACATGGACATGGGGAGAACATGCAAACGCCACATAGAAGGGAATCGAACCCATGACCTTTCTGCTGTGAGGCGACTGTGCTAAGTGATCATTTTAAAGATTTAAAAACTAGACATGTGTCTATTTTTAATTTTCATGTTTTACCACCACTGCTTTATCCTGGTCAGGGTCTCAGTGGCTCCTTCTTCTTGGAAATCACTGAGCGCAGGGCATTAACACACCCCGGACAGACTCCACATAGAAGGGAATCGAACCCTTACATTATTTATTACAGTTTACACTAAACACAACTAAACACCTCTGCTGGTTTCTTCTCTCCAGCTCTGAATATCGAGCGCTGGAAAACCAGTATGGACAGAAAAGGATCTCCGGCATCTCCGGCATGTCCGGCATCTCCGGCATCTCCGGCTGAATAATCACCTGCGGCTAGCCGGACGTTCTCCCAGTTCTCCCGGTTCAGCATCTCTCCTCCGTCCTGAATGTTGTTTAATTCATAACGACATGACGTTTTTCGGCGCCTCAGCAGCTCCGGCGGATTTTTCTCCCGGCGCAGCGGCCGTATCAGCGTCACCGGACATGAATTGCTAATGCGCGTGAAGTATCGGCGAGGCTGCGCAGACACGCCGGTGATTTCCGCCTCGCTCGGCGTCTCCGGAGAGAATCCTGTAACCTAGTTCGGTGTGAGAAAACACATTTTTTTTCATCCTCAGGCTGACAGTAGGTCCGAGATTCTGGAATCATAAATCATATGGACGCCCGAACATGCTGAGATTTCAAGCTCTGGAGTTCTGACATCTAACATCAGGAGGTCATCCACCGCACGACCTCGAACATGCTACTCATTTAGACGTGGCCAATCAGACTGACGGTGGGTAGCACTGTCACCCCACAGTGAGAAGGTTCTGGGTTCGAAACCTAGGTGGAGTGGTTCGGTACCTTTCTGTGGAGAGTTTGCATGTTCTCCCCAGGTCTAAAGAGCTGCTAGAAATTAAAGTGTGCACTATGATGGACTGGCGACCTGTCCGGGGTGTTTACTTTTATACTGGTCAGGGTCACGGTGGCTCCACCGCAGGGTCTCGACCGTCCTACTCATTTAGACGTGGCCAATCAGACTGACGGTGGGTAGCACTGTCATCACACAGCGAGAAGGTCCTGGGTTCGAAACCCAGGTGGGGCGGTCCGGGTCCTTTCTGTGGAGAGTTTGCATGTTCTCCCCAGGTCCAAAGAGCTACTAGAAATTAAAATGTGCGCCCTGTGATAAACTGACGACTTGATTGGGGTGTGTCCTGTGTTTCGTCCAATGCATCAGACCCACTGTGACCCTGACCAGGATGAAGCGCCGGTAGAACAGACTCTGAATGAATGAACCTGTGAGGTACGACGCCAGCAGACGACGGCGGGCGACGGCTAATCCTTCAGCTTTGATTAAGTACACCCAGATGGCGCGCGATGCTCATGACAAGCCAAGGTAGCGAATAAAGCGCAGAGGCGTCGGCTCTTCATTTGACGGGGTACAAAGACCCACATCTGCACATCCGAACCCTCCCACAAAACAGCAGACGGAGCGACGCGTAATAAATTCAGCTAACGGCGTCGCGGCTCTGTAGGAGAAAAAGATAATGATGCATAGATTACATTCCAGCGCTTCTCTAAAGCGCTAAATCTGTAAGCACATGATGCATCGTGGGGGAAAATCGGTGACTAAGCATGAGACGGCTAATTTTACAACAAGCACTCAGTAAATCCTAATAGATCCGTGTGGTCTGAAGTGGGTATATACATATATATATATTAAATAATATATATGTTCAGGAGTGTGAGAACCTAGTGACCCGCCCTGCTCCCCCACTACCTCCCTGATCAGCTCCTCAGTAGAGAGGATTCTAATAACACATGGAGCTCATGAGGCAGATTATTTAGACGCTTTACTTATACAGAGATTACATCACAGCAGTTTTAGCTTACTAGGCTAACACAGTTAGCATGAGGACGCTCAAACCACGTTAGCACGCCAGCTAACGTCTCCCTCCGTGTACCGAAAACGCTTAAACTGTCCCTGACGCCCCGATTTACAAATAAACGACACTCGTATAATTACACCTTCATACAGATTAAACATCAACGAGAATTTATTTACCTTATCAAATTAAAGGAACTCCGTTGGTTGCTCCGCATTGATTCGTCCGCCACGTTTGACGTTCTTTGTGAGGAAAGTCGTGCCGCGCTGAATGCTGGGATTGAATGCTTCAGCGCTGAGGAGCCGTCGGACGCTCCCTCGTCATTCAGTCAGATCATCACTCAGAATTAAGGCGCCTCAGTAGGAGCATTTTAAGGGAGCTAAGAATTTAGACACGCCCTCTTCTCGGGAGTGTAGGATGATGGGAAATGTGTTTGTGTAGAGAGAGAGCTAGGTTTTCACACAGACCCAACATGGCCAAATGTTTTTTATATATTTTGTTTATGCATTTTCTCCCTTTTTAGCACGTCCAGTTGCCCGATTGCGTCATGCTTCCTCTCCACCAATGCCGATCCCCGCTCTGATTGAGGAGAACGAAGCTAACCCACGCCCCCCTCCGACACGTGGGCAGCAGCCGTATGCATCTTATCACCCACACTTTGACGAGTGCAGTGCAGCTCAGCGTTGTGTACGGAGTGACACACCCTGACAGCACTCTTTTCTCATCTCTGTGCAGGCACCATCAATCAGCCAGCAGAGTACGTAATTGCACCAGTCATGGGAGAGAGACCCCATCCGGCTTAGTCCCGCCCATATCTGAACAACAGGCCAATCGTTGTTCATGTGGCCACTCAGCCTTAGCCGGCAGGCAGAGCTGAGATTCGATACGATGTATTCCAGATCCCAGCTCTGGTTCCAGCGTGTGTTTTTACCGCTGCGCCACTTGAGCGGCCTGGCCGAACGTTTCTTAACGTGTATCCTTGAACTTGTCGGACGTCCCATTTAGAAAAAACAAACGGTATTAAGGTAGAGTGACCTCTGTGTGATCTTTTCAGCTTCTCATGAGTCTTTAAAGTATGTCAGTGTGTGGGAATTTGTGCCAATTTAGTTAAAAGCTGACACCATTTGTTTGGCTGGGCGCTGATGTTGACGTTGCGGTTTATTCCAGAGCTCTGAGGTCCGGGCTTTATGCAGGACACTGGAGGATCTTTAAACCAAGATGTTTTTCATGTCATAGAGATTGCTTTGTGGAAAAAGAAAGTTCCTTCCCTGTAGCGTCTACTGGCGTTTTATGAGACCCCTGGTACGTCTACAAACATCTCTGACGGGTGAACGCTATGTTTGCCTTCTTCCAGCAGGACGTTGCACTGCCACACACGCCAAATTATGGTTAGAGGAACAGTTTGGGGTTTTGTTATTATATAAAAGATATAAGTCACTATATCTTTTGGTGGAACGTTCTGCATGAAGTTTGGTATTCACAAGCTTCCGGAAATGTTCCATAGGCAAAGTAGTCCATGCCCTGTCCTACGCTCCAGAGGGGGACCTACCAAGTATTAGACTGGGGTACCAGTATTCTGGCACTTCAGTGTATAAATGTACAGTATATATATATATATACAGTATATACAGTATATATATATATACTGTATATATATATCATTTTATTGATTTTATTTATTGATGATGCTGTGCACTGCTTTATGGTGACATATCTAGTGGTGCCAGGCCCCACAGCTTTCTAATGTTTGTTCATATCGTGTATTATAGCCGAAAGTTACCACAACGCTCACATCAGCAGCGGCGCTTTCTACACTAAACTCCTGGCTAAACAAATCTATTCCTCCCCATCGAGCTTCCTGGGAAATTCGCAAAGGTTATACATCACGGCAGAATTTATGAGCCGCCGCGCTGCTCTCTTGATTTACTACGGCCGGGCGGAGGGAGAGGGCCGAGGTACGGGAGGGCCGCGCTTAACCGCCGCACTCGCCGGAAATCAATCATCGGGACGGCGTAAAAGCAGCGGCGGTCGGTGAAAAGTGGATTGAGATGCTCGGGACGTCTTCTGGAAAGACTGCAGAGGAGCGCTGTCAAAACAATAGTGACCTCCGTGTGTACAGCTCTATAGCGGCTCTATAGCGGCTCTATGGTGGTTTTATAAATACATCAAGCATGCAGAGGATAAAGTGGATCACAGACCCTGATTTAGTGGGAATTTGTACATTTAAAACATGATTTCATACTAAAAAATCAATTTTACAATTAACTATATGGCCAAAAGTATTGGGACTCGTAACCATCAGCTTGTTGGACATCCCATCTCAAAACCATACAGTACATATAGGCATAAATATAGTCCTAACCACCGTTGTAGATGTCAATTCTATTTTGGGAAGGCTTTCCAAAACAGTTTTGAAGTGTTCCTGTAAGGATTTGTGCCCATGCGGTACAGTAAGAGCAGGGGACAGACCCCCAAATCCCCTTCTAATTCAAATCATGTGTTTATCCAAAGCAATATACAGTTGTGACCAAGTACAGTTACCATGCACTATTTGGGTTAAGGGCCTCGCTCAGGGGCCCTTCTGTGGCAACTTGGCAGTGGTGGGGCTTAAAGCATAAAGCAATGTACAATTGTGAGCATGCAGTGTCCCAGCTGTGTCGTATAATTGCTGCACATCTGTTAGTACACATTCATGTGTGGATTCTGATCTGGTGACTTAGGAGGCTATTGAATTTCACTACACTATACAGTGTATAATCGTCTTCATGTCATACATAAATATATCCCATATACTGTATACATACACCGACCAGGCATAACATTATGAGCACTGACAGGTGAGGTGAAGGCTCATTGATGCACGTGGGGGGGCGAAGGCTGGCACGTGTGGTCCGATCCAACAGACGAGCTCCTGTAGCTCAGACTGCTGAAGAAGTTCATGCTGGTTCTGATAGAAAGGTGTCAGAATACACAGAGCATCACAGTTTGTTGTGTATGGAGCTGCATAGCCGCAGCCCAGTCAGGGTGCCCATGCTGACCCCTGTCCACCACCGAAAGCGCCAACAATGGGCACGTGAGCATCGGAACTGGACCACGGAGCGATGGAAGAATGTGGCCTGATCTGATGAATCAGGTTTTCTTTGACATCACGTGGATGGCCGGGTGCGTGTGCGTCGCTTACCTGGGGAACACACGGCACCAGGATGCATTATGGGAAGAAGGCGAGCCGGCGGAGGCAGTGTGATGCTTTGGGCGACGTTCTGCTGGGAAACCTCAGGTCCTGCCGTCCATGTGGATGTTACTTTGACACGTAGCTCCTACCTAAGCATCGTTGCATGGAGACGCTATTCCCTGATATCTGTGGCCTCTTTCAGCAGGATGATGCTCCCTGCCACAAAGCTAAAATGCTTCAGGAACGGTTTGAGGAGCGCAACAACCAGTTGAGGTGTTGAATTGGCCTCCAAATTGCCCAGATCTCAAACCAATCGAGCATCTGTGGGATGTGCTGGACAAACAAGTCCGATCCATGGAGGCCACACCTCACAACTTACAGGAGTTAAAGGATCTGCTGCTGATATCTTGGTGCCAGATACCACAGCACACCTTCAGGGGTCTAGTGGAGTCCATGCCTCGTCGGGTCAGGACTGTTTTGGCAGCAAAAGGGGGACCTTTGTTATCCCTGGTGTATATATTAAATATATTTATTATGTGATATGAAGAGCGTAGCCGGTATCGTGGGTGCCGGACAGCACCAGGGTCCTAGAGATCTGGGTTTGAACCTCTGTTTACTAGTTGTGACTTTATGTGTTACTCTTGTGCTTTCATGGGTTTCCTCTTATTTCTGTGGTCTCCTATGATCGATTGGTGCCCTGTTTAGTGTGTATTCCCACCTTGTAGCCAGTCTTCAGTGGTCAGTAGTGCCAGGTCAATCCTGATCCTGATCAAGGTGATGACTGAAGAGTAAATAAACAAACGAATCTACAGTTCGATATTAAATGATGACTAAAATGACTAAAATCACATTTATGTTCGTTTTCCACCTTCTAATGAATTCCTATCATGTTTGGAAACGACCCATGATGCTCCTGAACTAAACCTGCAGGCTCTCGGGTTGCTCATGCAAATTTCGGGCCCTCAGCCAGGGCTCCCGGAACATCAGACCCCCCCAGTCATCTCTCGTTATTCTTTTCACTTTTTCTTCATGCCGCTCTCCATCATTATCGGTATATTTTGCATGAGAGGTCTATTAGCGGTGACACCTGACATTAAACCTCATCTACTGTGAGAGCCGAGCTCGGGGGAGAGGTACTGAGCGCGCAAATTGCCCAATTAGCCTGCCGAACACTCATTTAGAGCCTGGAAGTGAGACGCCTGAGTGTTTTCTCACACTACTACGAAGAGTAAATGCTAGCTGGTTGAAAATGATGTGATTTGTGATTAAGTACAGCGCTAATACCAAAACACGGCTTATGGGCTCTCATTACGCGTCCACAGAGACCTAGAGCTTCGTGACAGGATCCAGGAGACGTAAACAGTGTTCTTCCACGACTCATGTCAGCACCTTGATCAAACAGCAGGAGAACAGGACTGTTGAACGCCTGGCCGGGCTGGTAGCACCACTGAGACTTGAACTTGGCAGAACGGACTTTCTGCAGTGAGCGCCTGACCTGATGGGTCTGATTTTGTCAAAGCAGTGCAAAAAATTCATGTTTAGAAATAAAGTAAAATAAAGATGCAGGAGCTCGGGTGGTGCAGCGGTCTATTACACTAGTCCACCACGCCCCAGTTGTGAGGTTCAACCACTGTGCCACCCAAACGCCTGTGTGTTAGGTATTGAAAAAACGCATGGTGAGGATTTCAGTCAACTATATTTGGAATTAACTGTGATTGGTTAATGTATAAGTTTATTCCTTACTTGATGATGATGATTATTAGTAGTATTAGTATAATTATTAGTAGTAGTGGTAGTACTGGTGGTTGTAGTAGTAGTAGTAGTAATAGTAGTAGTGGGAGTAGTGTTATTATTAGTAGTAGTAGTAGTATTAGTATAATTATTAGTGGTAGTGGTAGTACTGGTGGTAGTAGTAGTAGTGGTAGTAATAGTAGTAGTAGTGGTAGTAGTAGTAGTAGTAGTAGTAATAGTAGTAATATTAGTAGTAGTAGTAGTGGTAGTAGTGATATTATTATTAGCAGTAGTAGTAGTAATAGTAGTAGTAGTGGTAGTAGTAGTAGTAGTAGTAGTAGTAGTAATAGTAGTAGTAGTAGTAATATTAGTAGTAGTGGTAGTAGTAGTAATAGTAGTAGTAGTAGTAGTGGTAGTAGAAACAGTAGTAGAAACAGCAGTAGTAGTGGTAGTAGTAGTAATAGTAGTGGTAGTAGTAGAAGTATAATTATTAGTAGTAGTGGTAGTATTAATAGTAGTAGAAATAGTAGTAGTAGTGGTGGTAGTAGTGGTAATAGTAGAAGTATAATTATTATTAGTAGTAGTAGTGTAATTATTATTATTATTATTATTATTATTATTAATAAATTAATTTAGAAACAGTATATAAATTCTTTTAAGTTATATTTTGTCTGTTTTTATATAAAACATTAATTCTTTTTTGAAAAAATAGTATGTAAACACAAAAAAGCGTTTTGCTAAATGTTGAGTTTGACTATAAAAAGTTTTATTTTTTAGATTTTTTAAGTTATTTACGAGATCCTTTAATGCATTATAAGTCATGCATTTAAATAACTGTTAAAATAAAGAAATAAAAACTGGATTAAAATAAAAAATTTTGTTACACTGAAATGCATGTTTTAAATTCATTTTATTATAAACATATATATTTTTTCCGGATGCTCCTGCATTTAGGCGTCTCCACAGTGGATCTGGTCCTCATTACAGACTTGATACAGTTTATTACTCTGGATGTCCTTCCTGTCGCAACAGTCCTATTTCTATCCAGGCTTGGGACCTGCACTGAGAGCGCACTGACATGCACCTTCCACTTACACATTTCTGAGATCTCAGCAGCCACCTGAGCGGCCCTCATCATATTATTGACTTTTTTTTATTACTAAATGCAAGCGTAATGATTAAAGCTTAATGATTAAAGCTTAATGATTAAAGCTGTTCAGATCAGACTGAAGCCACACGTCTGAATCAGACAGAGCCGTTCTGTTGGTGCAGAGCTGCTGGAAATGTAATAATAATGGAGTACGGTGTAATATCCATCATCCTTTGTAACGATATAATCAGTTTTTATAGAGACGGATGCTCCGCCGATGCTCCATCGCAAGTGTTATTTGTACTTTACTCCATTCTCATTCTAAAAGAGAATGAGATGAGAAACAGAAACCCTCAGTTCAGAGCACAGCAGGTGACTTTACATTGCTTAGAATAATGACATCTGACTACGCGGGCTCAGACTAGCAATCTGCTCTCTGACTTCAGTGGTAATTTCCTGAACACCTCATTACGTATTATGAATTTGGGAAATTGGCTGACGAGGAGATATCTCAGCTTGTCCGGCTACCTTCAAATGATAATGTTCTCGACGTGTAATTGAATGCTTCTGTTTAAATTTCACCGGGTGGAAATGAATCCTCGGGATCGGTGGAATAACATTGAGCTTAATGTTAGACGGCCCTGCACTGACAGTTTTTATAATATACCTATATACAGAGGTACCCTGTAACTCAACGTCCCCTAAATATGTTCCCCTAAACTCAACGTGTGTGTGAATCTGAGCTGAATCTGCATCAGTGTGGAATAAGCGTCAGATCCAGGGTTACAGCTCCACATGTATCTGTGTTTATCTGGATTCTCCTCCCTGTTTCACTTTTAAACTTGTGTTGCAGCTCCAGCTTCTGAGAAATGGTGAGAATCAGAATCAGCTTCTCCCAGAGTCTAAAACGCTTCTGGTTGAGAATAAAGCTTAACGTGGTTTAATGTAGTAAAAGAAGGAGACAGGAGCACTAAACTTTTCTTCATTATTACTGCTCATAAGTTCCTCCACTAATCACATTCCTCACTCGCTGTTTTACTACAATAAATCACGGTAAGTTTTGTCACTTCTCATGTGAATGCGCCGGTGCTGAAGGGAATACGGTATTCCAACATCGATCATCTCCACCATTAAGAAGCGTCAGGAAACAATAAAGAAGTAAAACTAAAGTGCAGCTTTTATTGTATTTTTATTGATGTGTAACTGTTAGTAATTGTATTTCAGTGTGTTTATATTATATTTGTGTTATTTTCAGTGTTTAAGTGTCAAAAACAACTTCATTATTTTACATGAGACTAAAATATCTGCAGCTCCAGGGGACCATGGATGCATTAACAGGTTTCACAAACATCCTTATGGGAAGAAATACCTCGAAACTATTAGGAAGCCTGTAGTAGCTGGTGAACGTGCCCCGGGTTCCCAGCGAAACAGGTCTTACAGAGCTCAGAAAACAAAGGCTTCTTATAGTAAGCCTCCCAATTAGGGCTGATCACCCGCAGCTGGGGGCTGGCCTACTTAAGCCAGCTCCACTCAGCAGCGGGTGTCGCACCTTTTGTTTGTTTTCTCTCTCGTTGTGGCAGCTCGTCCACGCTTCGTTTGTAGCCATAGGTGGTACCCCTGGTGGCTTTAGGTCACTCGGGTGTGTAAAACCGCAAGGTTGAGGTAGTTAGGGTTTTCTTTCCTACCTTCTTAGAACCAGCGTGGTGCGACGCCGTGCAGTCCTCGAACTGCCGTTTATTTATGCGCTTGGCATTTCGCTTTAGCGGTCTCATTCAGCGCCGTCATTCAGCGCTGGTAGTAGCTTCGGCGTTAGAGCCTTTAGTCAAGCTGATCATTGGATTCCGCAACCGCTGGGTGGCGACGCCGTAGAGTACGCGGTTATCTCGCCAACTTCCCAGGTTCGAATCCGCATATCTGTATCTGTCTAACCTTACTTGTTTTTGCTCTTTTGTTTCAGATCGGCGTACCTCAGCCCCGCGACCTAAGGCTAAGGGCAGCCGATCGAAACCCTCGCTAGCCTACCGCAGTATCGGGGCTAGCGTTCAGTGAAAGTTTTCTCCTGCACTCATTCACCGGAGCGCTTAAGGCGCGCTCGCGCTTTTGCTTCTCCAGCGCTAAGTTAGCGCAGTGGTAACGCTCCCGGCTGTCACGGCGTAGACCCGGGTTCGCGTCCCGCTTTCTTCGTTTATTCCCTTTTTGCATTTTTTCATTTAGCTGCGTCATCAGCTTCCGTCGGAGTCTCCGATCGTTTTTTTTGTTCTAGTTTTGTTAACTGTTTACCTTTCCGTTGTTCTTATTTAAATAAAATAAAATATTCTTTATTTTTACTTCTGCATTTGTGTCCCTTTCTTCCCACGTGACAGAAACTCAACGTCTTTATAACCCGACGCCGCTCCCAGAACCGACTGATGTCCAGTTTCAAGGTACCGCTGTATTATTTTACTAGATCTAAAATATGTTCCTTGTACATCTGGTACTTGGCAAATATTTTGATGTCACAAATACAAACCCACAAACAAAGTAAATTTTTATTCTATCTCTGCTTGATATGACCATGGCACTGGTACTAACACCCCCATACCATGACAGACACGTGGTTTTTAATTTTGTATTGGTAACAGTTATGATGGTTCTCCTCCTTTTGGGCCATCCCAGATGACCTCAAGCCCAGAGATTTCATCTGAGCCTCTGTTCTGTTGATATTTACATTTACATTTTCAGCATTTAGCGGACGCTTTTATCCAAAGCGGCTTACAGTATTGTGACAGTATACTGTCTAAGCAATTGAGGGTTAAGGGCCCCGCTCAAGGGCCCAGCAGCAGCAACCTGGCAGTGGTGGGCCCCGAACCAGCGCCAATTGAACCAACGGGCAATTGTAGCCTAGCGGTTAAGGTACTGGACTAGTAATCAAAAGGTCGCTGGTTCAAGCCCCACCACTGACAGGCCGCCACCGCTGGGCCCCCGAGCAAGGCCCCCAACCCTCAACTGCTTTCGGTACTGTAATGGTAAGTACCTCAACCACTATGTTTCAGCGTCCCACAGTTATATAGAAAATAACTTCCGATCATTAAGGGGTTGGGTTTTCTCCAAAGGCCCCGAGAACCTTGTTAGAAAACATTTGCACCATGGACTCCATGAAGTATCTGGAGATGAAGCTGACATGGACAGAAGCTAAAATGGGTTCATCCAAATTCACACTGAACAACAAGGGAGGGGCATCCCAGATATGTAGCTTCGATGTTAGAGTCTGTGGTTAGTGGAGTCTGTGTTTACTGACGAAGGTTTTCTAAAGTATTTTCAAACCCACATGAAAATTGTTGATTTTTTACGCACTGCCGTGAGTTTTCTCTGGACTCTTGAATTATCTAATAATATTATGGACTGTAGATGGTAAAATGCCCGAATCTCTTGCACTCTATATTCAGAAATGTTGTTTTTAAACTCTTTTTTGACTATCCTAGCTCATTAACATCAAAGCCTGTCATTTCTTTTATACCCAATCGCGACATTACCTGTGAAGGGTTACCAGACGGTCGAATTAGAATTTGCATATTTTTTCAAATGAACATTTTAATGAAAGTTGATAAGCTAAAACATGAAGTGGCACTCTTCTCTTTGCTGATTTTAATTAAATACCTGCATTTGCATTTCACTCACTGCCTCAGCTGAAAGTCTGTCGTCTGATAAGATTAAAGCAAGACGGCAATCACAACCTCACACAATCTAATGTGATCTACGATATTCACATGTGCTCAAAATACCCAAATTACTGATGTAAAAATAGATATGTAAATAAACATATTTCACTCACTAGCTTTTCATAATGTTAGGATCTGTCAGTGTTCCTATCAGTTGTTGAAATATCAGGGATACACTATATTGCCAAAAGTATTCACTCACCCATCCAAATCATTGAATTCAGGTGTTCCAATCACCTCCACGGCCACAGGTGTATAAAACCGAGCACCTCGGCATGCAGACTGCTTCTACACACATTAGTGAAAGAACGGGTCGCTCTCAGGAGCTCAGTCAATTCCAGCGAGTTACCGTGATGCCACCTGTGCAACAAGTGCAGTGGTGAAATTTCCTCACTACTAAATATTTCACAGTCGACCGTCAGTGCTATTATAACAAAGTGGAAGTGATTGGGAACGACAGCAACTCAGCCACCAAGTGTTACCACGTAAAATGACAGGGCGGGGCAGCGGATGCTGAGGAACATAGTGCACAGAGGTCACCAACTTTCTGCAGAGTCGATCACTACAGACCTCCAGACTTCATGTAGCCTTTAGATCAGCTGAAGAACAGTGTGTAGAACTGCATGGAACGGGTTTCCATGGCCGAGCAGCTGCATCCAAGCCTTACATCACCAAGCAGTGGTGTAAAGCACACCGTCACTGGACTCTAGAGCAGTGGAGACGTGTTCTCTGGAGTGACGAATCACGCTTCTCCGTCTGGCGATCCGATGGACGAGTCTGGGTTTGGCGGTTGCCAGGAGACGGTACCTGTCTGACTGTATTGTGCCGAGTGTAAAGTGTGGTGGAGGGGGGATTATGGTGTGGGGGTGTTTTTCAGGAGTCGGGCTCGGCCCCTTAGTTCCAGTGAAAGGAACTCTTAATGCTTCATCAGGACAATTTCATGCTCCCAACTTTGTGGGAACAGTTTGGGGATGGCCCCTTCCTGTTCCAACATGACTGCGCACCAGTGAACAAAGCACAAGCTCCATAAAGACGTGGATGAGCCAGTTTGGTGTGGAAGAACTTGACTGGCCTGCACAGAGTCCTGAGCTCAACCTGATAGATAGAACACCTTTGGGATGAATTAGAGCGGAGACTGTGAGCCAGGCCTTCTCGTCCAACATCAGTGTCTGACCTCACAAATACGCTTCTGGAAGAATGGTCAAAAATTCCCATAAACACACTCCTAAACCTTGTGGAAAGCCTTCCCAGAGGAGTTGAAGCTGTTATAGCTGCAAAGGGTGGCGACATCATATTAAACCCTATGGATTAAGAATGGGAGTCACTCAGGTTCATATGTGTGTGAAGGCAGACGAGCGAATACTTTTGGCAGTATAGTGTATTTCAGACTTCACTGTGTGCACGTTGTGAACAGTAACACATCCCTGATGCACTTTATTCTGCTGGTGGTGCAGTCGGTTGAATATAAATTGAAGATAATATAAAGAACGGAAGCTGTAAATGAATTTGTGAAATGAATTTCACAGACGCACATACCAATGAAAAAACTACATCTATATTTTTTATTACATGGCATAGGCGGTAAAGGCGAATGCTAGGGGTGCCGTCCATCCATAAGGGCACCCGGGCACCACACTGAGGAAAAGAAAATGTAATTCTAACTTAATATTGTGCTTAATATAATACTGTTCCCCTGATGTAAACAAAGCTCCATTGTGGTCTGTGACGTAATTTGCTGGGTCAGCGTTGCAGCAAGTCGATTATTTTTAATGAAAGAGCAAAAATAATTCCTTCTGTGTTGATAAAACAACATTATAACTTACTAGTCTAACAATATAAGCCCTGATATTATTCCTGTGATGAATGTGCCACCCGTCCAGCATCAAACTGGCACGTCGAACCCCCGTCTCACGCTCTTGATAGACCTAATTTAATACGTAGCTACCAGATAGCAACAGAACAGCGTTCCAAATACTGGCAGAAAATTGAACTGAATCGAATTGAAACGACATACAATAAGCAACAATGTTGGTCTGTGTTTGGCTGCACTTTTAGAACAATGGACAATAAATTAAAGAAGAGAGGTTGGCATCAACATGGCACCTTTATCAAACGTCAAGTCAAGTCAAGTCAAATTTATTTATATAGCGCTTTTTACAATAGAAATTGTCTCAAAGCAACTTTACAACATCCAGGACCAACAGATACAAAAACCCCTGTTGAGCAAGCCGAGGGCGACAGTGGCAGGTAAAACTCCCTTAAAATTACAGGAAGAAACCTTGAGAGGAACCAGACTCAGCAGGGACTCACGTCCTTCTTGGGTGGTCGGTAGGATACTTCAAATAAATAGGATTTACACAAGTCATGTCGACACAGAATTAAAATGAACTAAAACTTATAACTAGCAATAAATAAATAGATAAATAAATAAATAATAATAGAGTTATTATTCAGTCTAGTCTGTAATAAAGTCTGTAGTGAGATCTTGACATTCTTGGTGCAAACACGGCAGGTACCCGTCACATCCGGCAGGAGCAGCATTGTTGGCACGGCAGTCTCGACTTCATTCCTTAACGTCGGGCGGGTAAACAGGTTTCCATCAGAACCACCTCGGGGTAAAACAACAGAAAATGTAGTTAAAAATGTAAAATGCGAGTTGAGTAAAATATCAGTCCTACAGAGAGTTTTAGACTCCGGCAGCCCTAATTATTACAGCATAAGTAAAAGGGACATCGAGCAGGTAACAAGATCATGAAGGCTTTCACAGGACATCAGCGCCCATCGACAGCAGAACGACAGAAACCCAACATCCCTGATCACCACAAGTTTCTATCACCAAGAACCCCCAAGCTCTGCACCTTTGTCTATACTAATCAAAAGCCCGAGTAAATAAATATGTTTTCAGTCTAGACTTAAACATTGAGACTGTGTCCGAGTCCCAAACAGAGGCAGGAAGATTATTCCAAAGTTGTGGAGCTTTGTAAAAAAATGCTCTTCCACCAGCCGTGATCTTTTTAATTCTTGGAACTATAAGTAACCCTGCATCTTGTGAGCAAAGTGGACGTGCTCCACGGTGGTCTGTGGCATAAATGCATAAGGTAAAATCCAAATAATACTTTTATAATCTCCTTTATAAACATGTATGTAATCTACTGTGGTTTGTGTTTGGCTTTCACTGGCCCGACATCCTCCAGAATCACCACTCATGTGTAATACCTTATCTATAGTTATACACTGTTTATACTGTGTTTAATTATATTTATAAGCTATTTAAAATCTTATATTTATAATCCATTTAAAATCACTTGTTGTTTAAATGTTTTTTTAATACTGTTGTTTAATATTGATGATGTTTGATAATGATTTATGAATGAATTATGCCTACGGCACTACATTATTCAGGGCCGGCTCTATTATTTTACCTTTGTTGAGTTTCCTTCATTCATCGTCTATTTTACCATCTCTTTATCCTGTTCAGGGTGGCGGGGGAAACCCACATAGACACAGGGAGAACATGCAAACTCTACACAGAAAGGACCCAGACCTCTACCTGGGAATCAAACCAAGAACCATCTTGCTGTGACGTGACTGTGCTACCCACCGATCCACCGTGCCACCCCTCTTTTGGTTAGATTTTGGATTAATATTTAAGAACGTGGTGGATTTTGGAGACGTGGTAACGCACAGTACAGCCTGTCATTTACAGAAGGTTCTGGAATATTCAGATCAAAACTGTACACACTAAAGTGTTTGCCTTATTTGCAGGTATGTAATCATCTTTAAAACACTAAAATACTGTAAAATTTGAATTTTGGGGTTGATTATAAGTTATAAAATTGCATTGAACTGTTTGAGACGAATATAATCCATTAAAAATGTGTTATTGTTGATTAATTAGTGAACTAACCGATCCCAGAAATGTTTATTTACAATTTTGTTGTTTTTTAGAAGTAATGTAAAATATTTATATTTAACGAAATAATTAAAGTCTAATTTAAGTTTGTTTTTTCGTGATTAATCGAGTTCAATTGATTCAAATTTAGTGATTCAGATTCATTCAATTACAGAAAGTCCTGGAATATTCAGACCAAAACTTTACACACTGAACTGTTTGTCCCCAGCTAACAAAATTATGTTCTGAGATCGTTCCCCAACCGTTCCATTTTGGTTGAGGGAACGTTGCATTGGAATGTTCCCTCAACGTTATTTTGTCCAGTTTTCTAGATTTTCTTAGAACGTTTTTTTTAAAGTTATGAAAACGTTCATAGAACGTTACCTAAACCTCATTTGCAACCATAATTTAACGTTCTGGGAATGTTGTCTTGGAATGTTCTAAGAACATTTAAAATAAGGTCCTCTTTGTGTCTGTGTCTGTCATGGTATAGCATTACCCTACACGTGAAGTGAAGCATTTTTGTTTTGTGCATACACGTTAGTTTAGGATTATAAACTGTTCAGGCAAATGTAGGATACAAGTCACATTAAAAAGCTACAGGGGAAAAAAGACTAATTTAGTGTTAATCTTTTTATCTAATTAATCTTCTTTTTACTGAGAATAGTCCACCGAGTAAAAGTGTCAGTATAAGAGTTGTAGTATGTAATGTGGGTTACACTTGATAAAATACAACTTGTTTTGGAGCAATTTGATGAATATTTTAAAAGCTATTGAAGTTATGAATAAAAATCTGTTTTTTTATTTTGTAATAAAGGGTAAAAGTGTCAGTATAAGAGTTGTAGTATGTAATGTGGGTTACACTTGATAATATATAACTTGTTTTGGAGCAATTTGAAGAATATTTTAAAAGCTATTGATGTTAATTAAATGATGAATACTTTAAATACTATTGAAGTTATGAATTAAAATCTGTTTTTTATTATGTAATAAAAGGTAAAAATGTCAGTGTAAGAGTTGTAGTATGTAATGTGGGTTACACTCGATAAAATACAACTTGTTTTGGAGCAATTTAAATATTTTAAAAGCTATTGAAGTTATTAATAAAAATCTGTTTTTGCACTGATGTTCTTTGAATTTATAGAACGTTCTATTAACGTTATTGTGAGAACGTTTGCTCATAACATTAGGAGAACTTTCACGTAACGTTAGTGAAAGTTGTGGGAACGTTCTGTTAGCTGGGTCTCATGTGCAGATATGTAATCATCTATAAAACACTATATATATATATATATATATATACAGTATATTGGAATTGCTTCATGTGCACCATTAATTAGGTTTAAAAAAAAAAAAATGCTCCCTGTTACACCTACATTAACGTTCCCCAGTTTTTGGGTAAACGCGGCGGCTCCGGAGAAACGAGAACTAGACGCCGAACGTGGGAGATTTAAGAAGCGCTGAGAGTTCAGAGGGAAGTGGATATGTTTAATTTAAAGAGGTATAATAATATGCTCGTTAGGATTATAAACTGGTGAGTAAAATCACGACACTGTGGACGATAGATCGTTAATCACTCAGATACTTAAAAGTCTGTGGCCTCGTGTCAGTGTATTTTTACTCCAAGTTTGGACACCCCAGAACTTGAGAACAGCCACTCTTCTGTTTTTTGGCTTGTATGGCTGAGCTTTGACTGATCAGTTGATGTTCCGGTTCATCCCAGAGCCGTCGAGTGGAGCTGAGCTGAGGTCAGGGCTCTGCGCAGGACGCTGGAGTTTCTTGGTTCACAGGGAAGTGGGTATTATTTTAATTTTAATTTAAAAAAGTGTAATAATCTTCCTATATTCTCTAATAACATTATTCACTCAAATAATAATATGTTATCATTTTATGTGTAAAGGGCGGCACGGTGGCTCGGTGGGTAGCACTGTCGCCTCACAGCAAGAAGATCCTGGGTTCGATCCCCAGGCGGGGGCGGTCCGGGTCCTTTCTGTGTGGAGTTTGCATGTTCTCCCCGTGTCTGTGTGGGTTTCCTCCCACAGTCCAAAGACCTGCAAGTGAGATGAATTGGAAATACAAAATTGTCCATAACTGTGTTCGATATAACCCTGATAACTGATGAATCTTGTGTAATGAGTAACTATCGTTCCTGTCATGAATGGAACCAAAGTGTAAAACATGATGTTAAACAAACAAACATGCTGAAGTCTCTTAAGCCCGGAGGCCGGGAGCCCATAAAGAACAGCATTACAATAGTCCAGTCAAGAAGTGATTAGTGCATGAATGAGAGGAACAGGAACTGTTATATTTGTATTTCTTTTATTACTGAAGAGTCTGTGGCCTGTGGTTGTGTATTTTTTTACTCCAGTTTTATTATTATGCTCTTAAATTAAAAGCCGGATGGTTAATTAAATTGCCATGACATGCTGGTGAAATGGTTTTTCATCTCATCACGCAGGCTGCACATGATTTGTTAATCGCATCCTCAGTGTTTTAAATATTTACGGAATTTTCTCGACTCCAGTAAAGCTCAGATCTTATTTCAGCCCAGCTCTGGCACATCTGAGAAGAGCGTTTTTTCCTCCTCTGTGCAAAGCTCGGTCCCGTCATGAGAGCCCGGCAATTACGCCGAGTGCCGTTTCCCATCAGCACTCTCCCCGGTGAAGAGAAAGTGGCAGGCGGATGGGCGGACGAGTGAACTCTCCATCCAGTCCGCCCTTTCCATTTGCACATGCCCGTGGGAGATGAGCTGCCCTGGCATCGGGGGCCGTCTGCTGAGAGACGTGGTGCATTTTGGGCCATTAGCAGGATCAAGAGGGAAGGAAATTAGACAGGAGACGAGCAGCGTCGACGTTCCAACTGTCTTAGAAGCTTCAATCCGGTCAGAGGTGAAGAAGTTTAGAGGAAGATTACTCAAATTATTCTGTTGCTCCGAGCACCTGCCGGATGATTCCAGTCCGGTGATTATCTGTCGGCGTGATGGATCACTGGAACTGAAACACAGCCACTTCTAGCATTTCTAGGAAGGTTTCTTATTAAAATATTTTTCTGGCATTTATGAATCACAAATCTGATTCTTCAGTAGATAAAACAGAGGGTGAAATACAAAAAGTGCAAAGAAGAGGTTTGTAATGTTTTGCCTTCTTAACTCGACCAATATTGTGGCTAATAAGTCGATAAAAAGGGAATAAGCGCAAATGCAGGAGTTAGCCAAAATAACAGAAACCAAAGACACAACAAAGAAAGTGGACAGGACAGGGACAGAGCAGAAACTATAGGACAGGCTGCTGGAAAGATAGGAAACCCTGATTATAGCCATGGGTGGCAATAATGCCAAGTTCACACTACATGACTTTCCAAGTCGTCAGGTCGCTGTACATCGTGGATCTCTTGTAATCGGGATTCTCTTAATGCCTGGTTCACACTACACGATTTTTGCCCTGATTTTCGCTCGGCGACCGGTCGGTGCTAGATTTGCCGGCTCGGGAGCAACTCGGCGTTCGCTCGGCAATCAAAACTCGGCTCTCAGTCGCTATGTGTGAACTACTCAACAACTCGATCCGACCGGCTTGCCGAGCACTCGGCGACCGGATCGAGATTTCTAACATGTCAGATATCTGATCTGAGTTGCACGTCTGGCAATGAGTGCTATGTTGAACAGCCAATGAGAACGCAAGATACAGTGTGAGGGGAAACGCAGGGGAGGAGTGTAAACAGGTGGGACAGGGGGATAATATAGTTTATATAAGAATACACCGGCACACACACGTTTTACCGTATTTCTGACTTGATCGTTCTCTACAAAACACCAACGTTGCATTGCAAAAATATTAATTAACCTCCAACTTACTATAGAACAATCCATACTCTTCGTGTTGCCAAATCCACTCAGATTCATTTATTTTTCCTCCTTGATTTTACGCTGCACATCAGCGCACAAACACTTTGATCACTCGCTACTTGTTGACGTGCATTTTTGGACGTAGTATCATTAAACCCCTCGTCACTTCTCACTTTTGTTTTCGTGACAAAACGTAGTTTGGGAGACCAGAGAAGCTCGCCTGTGATTCCAGTTGGTGATAGGTCGTGTAGTGTGAAACCCCCTATCACCCATCAGTCGTGTAGTGTGAACTGTACAGCGACCCGACAAATCAGAAAGTCGTGTAGTATGAACTTGGCATAAGTCGGTGTGTATTTCACACTACATGACTGATCGGGGATAGGGGGTCACACACTACACCATTTATCACCAACTGGAATCGTAGACGAGAGTCTCTGGTCTCCCGAACTACGTTTTGTCACGAAAACAAACACGAGAAGTGACGAGGGGTTTAATGATACCACGTCCAAAAATGCACGTCAAGAAGTAGTGAGCGATCAAAGTTGTTAATGCGCTGATGTGCAGCGTAAAATCAAGGACAAAAAATAAATGAATCTGAGTGGATTTGGCTACGTGAACAGCATGGATTGTTCTATAGTGAGTTGGAGGTTAATAAATATTTTTTGCAATGCAGCGTGGGTGTTTTGTAGAGAACAATAAGGTCAGAAATACTGTAAAACGTGTGTGTGCTGATGTATTCTGATATAAACTATATTACGCCCCTGTACCACCTGTTTACACTCCTTCCCTGCGTTTTCCCTCACACCGTATCTTACATTCTCATTGGCTGTTCGACAAAGCACTCACTGCCAGTCGGGCAACTCAGATCCAGATATCTGACATGCAAGAAATCTCTCTTCTCGGATCGAGTTGTTAAGTAGTTCACACACAGCGATTGAGAGCCGAGTTTCGATCGCCGAGCGAACGCCGAGTTGCTCCCGAGCCGGCAAATCTAGCGCCGACCAGTCGCAGAGCGAAAATCAGGGCAAAAATCGTGTAGTGATCGTGTAGCCATTCCCTCCGCCTCCGTCTCTCAACAAAAATCCAGGTATACAGAGCTGTGGTGGTCCCTACCCTACTGTATGGTTCAGGGTCCTATACTGCAAGCAGATCAGGCTGTTGGAGCGCTTCCATCAACGCTGCCTCCGTTTCATCCTTGGTATCAAGTGGCAAGACTACGTCACCAACGAAGAGGTTCTCCAGCGAGCCAACCTGCCCAGTCTGGAGTCCATACTGCTGCAGCAGCAACTTCGTTGGGCTGGACATGTAGCAAGGATGAAGGACAACACGAATGCCTAAAGCCGTCTGCGTTGGCGAGCTGAAACAGGGCAAACGTGACCGCGGCGCTCCCAGAAAACGCTGTCATTGGCTGGGATCCAGTACCAGATATGGCAACAGGAGGCACTTGATCGGGACAAGTGGCGCTATTCCATCAGAAGAGCCACCAGATAGTTTGAACGCAAAAGAGAAGCGCAGGAGGTGGAACGAGGGATCAAAGAATCAACCAATAACAGCTCCAGTTCCTTCCTTCATCTGCCCAAGATGCGACAGAACGTGCTCCTCACGCGTCGGCCTCTTCGGTCACCAGAGGGCTTGTAAAAGCTGAAATCATCTTCTTTCTTCCCATGATCCTCGCACGCGAGGAACCAGCCATCAATCAATACACGTCCAGTTGGCATCCGCTCTGGAAAAGACACGCCACACAGTCTCTAGGGCTCTTCAGAGAAGTTCTGTTCCATGTAAAGAAAAAAAGCTGGCATCCCGATTGGTCAACGATTGGTCTATGATATTTTAAGTTGATGCATAGTTTTTAAAACCATGTTTATAAATTATCCTTTTTCATTTCTACAGCGTCTCCGTTCATATAAGCGTTCATATGATTCCCTCAGCACTACTCGCTGTGTGCAGGACCTCAGTCGTATCTGCTCCGGTCACTGGTTGGCGGCATTAAGCGCCGTCTAAAAAACACCATCTGCAGCCGTCAGAGGACGATTGTTCTCCACGACCCAAATCATCCAAAGTTTGGTGATACTTAAAACTGACACAAAACTAAAAGCTGGTTTGTTCACTGTAGGGCTGCAACTATCTATTATTTTTGTAATCAAGTATTCTATCGATTATTCCAGCGATTAATCTAGTAATCGGATAAGAAACACTTTTGCTTTAATAAAAAGCAAAAATAAATGCATATAAGATAAAATATGACAGCTCTCTTAAAACAAACTGCAATTTTTTTATCCTTGTGTACAGGACAGTTTAAAGAGAACATTTTGAAATGCAATAACAAATACATCAAAAATAAATCAAATTACCTTTAAAATGAATACAGGCAACCTAAAACCAAGGCATAAATAATAATAAACAATAATACATAAACATCAGCCTCCAATTTGAGCAACCTTCAGAACTAAGTTTCAGCTACAGCTCACGCAGAACATAAAGCTTTAATATTTAGTTGGGAGGCTTTGTGGCGTTTGTAGGAGGCTAAAAAAGTTCTGTCAGGATTGTATCTCCTAGATGAGGTAGATCTGGCGTTTGTGTGTGTGTACGTGTGTGTTTGAACGCAAAAGAGAAGCGCAGGAGGTGGAACGAGGGATCAAAGAATCAACCAATAACAGCTCCAGTTCCTTCCTTCATCTGCCCAAGATGCGACAGAACGTGCTCCTCACGCGTCGGCCTCTTCGGTCACCAGAGGGCTTGTAAAAGCTGAAATCATCTTCTTTCTTCCCATGATCCTCGCACGCGAGGAACCAGCCATCAATCAATACACGTCCAGTTGGCATCCGCTCTGGAAAAGACACGCCACACAGTCTCTAGGGCTCTTCAGAGAAGTTCTGTTCCATGTAAAGATAAAATGCTGGCATCCCGATTGGTCAACGATTGGTCTATGATATTTTAAGTTGATGCATAGTTTTTAAAACCATGTTTATAAATGGTTTTAATGTTTAAATGGCATATAAATGTATAAAAATGGTTTAAAACCATGTTTATAAACTCACCAGCTTCACCCCACTCACCATGAATGAGGTTACACAGCTCCTCTCATCCAGCAATCCCACTACATGCACACTTGACCCTATACCATCCACCATCCTCAAAGACATCTCACAGGACCTAATCCCCTTCATCACACCCATCATCAACAACTCCCTGACATCAGGTGTTGTCCCTACTGCTTTTAAGAAGGCTCAGGTCATTCCCCTTCTTAAGAAACCTACACTAGACACTATAGACATTAACAACTACAGACCTGTCTCACTCCTCTCTTTTCTATCCAAAATTCTTGAACGTGCTGTCTATAACCAACTATCTGCCTTTCTTACTCAGAATGATCTCCACGATCCGTACCAGTCTGGCTTCAAGGCAGCACATTCTACAGAAACAGCACTTGTAGCTGTTACTGAGAAGCTTCATGCAGCCAAAGCAGCCAAACTGTCATCTGTTCTTATTCTTCTTGACCTCTCTGCAGCCTTTGACACAGTGAATCACGGCATTCTCCTGACCACTCTCTCCAACCTTGGAGTAACAGGTTCAGCATGGCAATGGATGGCCTCCTACCTGGAAGGGCGCTCCTACCAAGTGTCATGGAGGGGATCCATATCTACCCCATGCACTCTCTCAACCGGTGTTCCTCAGGGCTCTGTACTTGGCCCACTTCTCTTCTCTATCTACACCCGCTCTCTGGGTAAGGTCATAGCCTCCCATGGCTTCTCCTACCACTCCTATGCAGATGACACTCAGCTTGTTCTGTCATTTCCTTCTTCAGACACGCAAGTCTCAGCTCGCATCTCAGCATGTCTGCGAGATATCTCACAATGGATGTCAGCTCATCATCTAAAACTTAATCCCAGCAAGACAGAGATGTTGCTCATTCCTGGAGATCTGTCTCCAACCCAGGACCTAGTCATTTCTCTGGATGACTTCCTGATTAGACCATCTGATAAGGTAAGAAGTCTTGGTGTTGTCCTGGATAACCAGCTGACCTTCTCTCCTTATATAGCCAACATGACGAGATCGTGCCGGTTCCTCCTGTACAACATCAGGAAGATTCGGCCATTTCTCTCCAGAGAAGCTACCCAGATTCTGGTGCAATCACTTGTAATCTCTCGGTTGGACTACTGCAACTCCCTCCTGGCAGGAGCTCCCATGGCCACTATTAAACCCTTACAGCTCATTCAAAATGCAGCTGCCCGTCTGGTCTTTAACCAACCTAAACACTGCCACATCACCCCACTGCTGCGTTCTCTTCACTGGCTTCCTGTAGCTGCACGCATTCAGTTTAAAACACTGACGCTCGCCTACAAAGCCAAAAATGGACCAGCCCCAAGCTACCTTTGGGGTCTAATCAAACCCCGCTCTGTACCACGCAACCTCCGAGCCTCTAGTCTAGCTCGACTTGAGCCTCCATCCAGGACTAAAGGAAGACAAGCATCAAGGCTGTTCTCTGTTCTAGCGCCCAAATGGTGGAACGAACTTCCTCTGTCTGTCCGAACAGCTGAGTCTCTTGCTGTCTTTAAAAAACGATTAAAAACACACCTTTTTACTAAACACTTAGGCTGATTTGTACTTATTTACTAACACTTTATTCCAATCTTTTCCATTAAAAAAAAAAAAAAAAAAAAAAAAAAGGCACTTTGGTTCTAACAGGTTTTAGCAGAGTTGTGTTCTTCGACTGTTGTCTATCTAAACTTAAGGAATGAAATGTTCACTATGGAAGCACTTCTGTAAGTCGCTCTGGATAAGAGCGTCTGCTAAATGCTGAAAATGTAAATGTAAATGTTTGCCTAAGTCTTCAAAAAAGCCTGTGATGGCTGCAATGAAGAAAAGTCGGCGTATCAACACGACGCTCTGATGGTGTGGATGTTGTTCTGAGTTTTCGTTTTTTCCAGCTTAAAATGATCTCAAACTTTCTGTGGTTTTCTCTGGACGGTCTCCTCTGTTCATTCCTCGATATTTTCTCTCCATTCTGCTGTCCACGCTATCAAATCTCGGCTGTTTCTCAAATCGCAGCGGCGAGCGCGTCCAAATGCGTAGTATTTTTTTAACTGTACGCGGAAAGTACCCGGTTTAAGTCCTGTTAAGTACTGTTTAAGTATGAGATTTGGGACGCAGCCCTCGGCTTCTTCACGTCACCTGATCACAGCGTGAACACGCTGTGAAAGTGAAAGTCCTCCGTGCGAAACACCGCGAGCTGTATAAAGTCGTATGGATTAAACAACGCCTCGATGCAAAAAATTTGAATCGATGCTTTTTAGTAATCGAATTACTCGAGTTTCTCGAGAAATCGTTTCAGCCCTAGTTCACTCTGATGGTACCACAGCAGCACCAGCGCCATGTTGCACGTCTATATTGTTTCATTACGCTTCTTAATCGTGGAGATCGTGGAATATCGTATTTCTCAGCGAGTTCAGTTAGAGCGCCGCTCACTTTACTGCGTCGGGCTCAAAGCGCAAAAAGCTTCTCATGTGAAGTGTTGAGTGAATGTGGAGGTTAGAATCTGGGCTCATTCTGTCGTTACTGTACACTGGACTTAATGAGACGTGGCTACATCTAACTTTTTTTTTTTTTTTTCTGCTATAAGTTGAAGCACGTTGCTGTGTGTACGGAGCACCAGAAACACGAGCTGTAATGTTTAATATGGAGCACTTGAGAATGTGATCATATGAACATAAACCCTGTTTACATTTAGTTCTGTGTTATATTATTATGCTGTACAGTAAACAATGAATCGTTTAAATAGTCTATAGATTATTCAATAGAAAAACAGTCTTAAGTGGCAGCCCTACATCCCATGCCTTCAGAAACCCAGATCGGATCAAGCCCGGCATCACGGTTCTAGAGAAATGCAGGTTGCCAAACGGAAGATGGCTGGCAAGTCTGTGAGGAAGAAACCGTGATGAATATAAACCTTTCCACCTGGAGCAAATTAAGGTTCAGCAAGGCGACGGTTAAAAGGAACAGACATCCGTCATCTGCACCTCCTTGCCCCCCCCCCCCCCCCCTCTGCCAGCCGAAGTGGAAGAAGTGGAAGGACATGAGACACACCAGAGATCTCCACAGCTTTATTCAGTGTGTTGCAGCCATCAAATTTAGAAAGAGGATAAACATACAAAAAGTAATTAAACTAATTAGCTGAGAAATTAGCGTTCTAGAAAAAATCAAGTAATGCCGCCTTCAATTTCCATGTCGTGTTGTCCTAACCTTTTTAATTTGGGTCGTACATCAATTAGAGTTCTTCTTTATCCGATGACACATTTATTAGACCCTCGTAAGCCACTCCGGCGTAATTAATCGTGACGTTCGTCTGCTTAACTTCCACGGCATAAAAGAAAAGACCAAAATTAGCCCACGGAGGACGATTTGGAGCTTTTATGAGTTTTTAAAGCCGTTCTGTTGTGCGTATGTTCAAAAGGATCCTTCCACTCGATTCACTCTGGAGCTGGACCGCGTCCCTGCGCCTGCCTACCTGCATTGTGTTCGAGGGCTAGCTGTTGCGCTCCGTGTCAGCTCGTGTAATAAATAGCTGGCAGAGGCTCGCGGTGGCTCGTTAGTTGGCTTGAGTGCCTGTCGCTTTTGTTTAGCTGATGCTGCAAGATATAAAGTACGTCTGCATTAGATCAGAGGAGAACAGGATTAATTCTGCAGCTGGTGTCAGAAGGTGTTTTTAATTTTATTTAATGCACCTTGTGCAGCAATACCGGGCTAACAATCTTATCTCAGAAATTAAAAACATTAAATTCCACTGATCTGGCACCCTTGACCATACCTGAGAGAAGGAAGGTTGAATGGCGACCCCTGCTGTCTGATCCATGCACTGGCATGACCGGAAGAAAAATGCAGCGAGCATAGCGTGATCAGTTGTAGCCTAGCAGTTAAGGTGCTGAATTGGTAATCAAAAGGTCACTGGTTCAAGCCCCACAGCCAGTTTGATGCTGTTAGACCCTTGAGCAAGGCCCTTAACCCTTAATTGCTCTGTTGAGGTACTACAGGTCGCTTTGGATAAAGGTGTCTGCTAGGTGCTACAAATATAAATGCCAGTGTTCTCACGTCCTCAAGGTGGCATATGCTTGCAGCCCATCATGAATGCAGCAGGGGGCACCAGAGTACCGGAGAAGAGAGTATGTCCAAGTAGGAAAGCTCAAAGTTCCAAACAAGCATACTCGGGTTCATCCCTCTCCTCCAGTCATTGTCTGTTGGTACTTCTATAAGTCCATGTGGGTTGCATCTTTGTTTTTGGCCCAGCACCAGTGTTCCACCTGGGTGGGTTCAGTCCTCCAAGGGATACTAGGCACCCTGATTTCAATTCACCCACCAAAAACATGCCTGTTAGAACATCAAGAGATCTTAAAGAAATCTGACTGCTCGGATCTTCTACTTCAGGGTCATCTGCTCATCACACAGTCAGAGTAAGCTTATGGTTTATTGTAGTAAGAATTGAGTTTATATAGCTGATGTGTACGTGAGAATGTGAGCCAAAGTGACTTACAGTACTGTACCAGTATACTGTCTAAGTAATTAAGGGTTAAGGGCCTTGCTCAAGGGCCCAACAGTGGCAAGCTGGAATGCATAGGGCTTGAACCAGTGACCTTTTGATTACTAGTCCAGTAACCACTAGGCTACAACTGCCCATAAATCCTTTAGCTGTTGCTGAAATGAGCCTCCCGATACCGGGCGGCACGGGGGCTCAGTGGGTAGCACTGTCGGCTCATAGAAAGAAGGTCCTGGGTTCGATACCCAAGTGGTCCGGGTCCTTTCTGTGCGGAGTTTGCATGTTCTTACTCCGGGAGCTCCGGTTTCCTCCCACGGTCCAAAGACGTGCAAGTGAGGTGAACTGGAGATACAAAACGAATAACTACCGTTTCTGTCATGAATGTAACCGAAGTGTGAAACATGACGTTAAAATCCTAATAAACAAACAAACAAACCTCTCGATACCACTGGGTGAACTGGTTTCCTTAAACTGGCCCTAATTGGGAGTTACTGACTGACTGGTTGCCCTGCAGCCGGGCTGGCGCCCCATCCAGGATGGATTTGAAACTGCTGCGGTGTTTCCACACTCCTGTTCCCACAGCGATGGCCAGAGAAGTTCCGTCGTGAGCGTCGTGTTGACGTTATTTTTTACGCCAGTAATTTAATCTACAGTACATGCACTAAAAATATAAGCGTGCCAACCTTGCATTTATATTCCGTGTGCCCACTTGGCCTTGAAATTAAACGTGTGTTGCTGTGATCACTGATCAGTCGATGTTTTACAGCACGTTCAGTTTCTGCCTTTGGTAAACTCATACGAACGTGTGTACGAAGCTGATCGGCTGTGACGCAGTGAAATCTTTTTCACTTTACAGAGCGTGGCAAACAAAACGAACGAGGAATTTAAAACCTATATTACCTTCCTATAAAACCGGGAACATGAACGATAATTTAGCGGCCACACGGAAGACGCTACTAATAAAAATGAGGTGCTTTATGATCCTTGAATGATAAGGCAAGGATGGACGAGAGGAGGAAGTAGTTTATTAGATGGAGGTGAGATTGAGATGGTTTGGGCACGGGCAGAGCGATGCTGAGGAGGAGAGGGAGGCTTAAAAGGAGGTTTATGGATTATGGATGGGGTGAGGGAGGGCATGAAGGTGGTTGGTGTGACTGCAGGTCTTGCCTTGTCCAGAACATCCAACAACAACAATGCAGGAAACCCTTCGTGGAAGATAGATTGGTCTACACTTTATAACCAGGTAATCCAGGTCAGCAGAGCACCATGTTTTGTTTACCTAAATGCAAACACCACCACCGCGGCTTTTACCCGATGCTGTTGCTACTCTATCAGCTCTGAAGATAGCGTGCTCCTCCAGCTCCACCACGCTGTTTGAAACATCATTGTTTAGCCATGTTTCCGAAACAATCATGACGCTACAGTCC
Organism: Trichomycterus rosablanca; assembly: GCF_030014385.1. Taxonomy (NCBI): domain Eukaryota; kingdom Metazoa; phylum Chordata; class Actinopteri; order Siluriformes; family Trichomycteridae; genus Trichomycterus; species Trichomycterus rosablanca. The sequence goes on from NC_085995.1 coordinate 40,388,033, forward strand.
AGCCTTTTCAGTGTCAGGGTCCAGATTTTTAGCTCGTCCGTCTCATTCGTCAGGGACCGCAAATTGGCAAGGAAGATAGTAGTGCGCTGGCCGGAGTGGATTTAGCCTTAGCTTAGCACGCAAACCTCCGTGTCTCGTCGTTGGCGCCGGGCTCTTCCGGTCGGTATGAACAGCTTGTTTGGACGTGGTGTTCTGCTCAGCTCCGGAGGTAGCTGGTCGAAATCGAATGGATGGTCCAAAACGTTTGAGCAGTATTAATTAATGTCCAACAGCGTATGTCTGTCGTATATGTAAATTGCTAAGTAAATAAACACTAAATTGCTAAAACTGGTGATACGCTGAGCGTCGCGATGTACACACGCCAACATCTTGCCTCAAGAGTGTGATTTAGTGTGACAATACACAATAACAGAGGCGATCGGAAAGGGCGCAAACACTTTCTCAACATACTTGTTTGTGCATGTGATAGAGAAATGTGAGCTAAAACTCCAAAAGTATGTCAGTGAAGTCTGTAAAATCGGGTTCCTGACACCAATGTGGAGATGGAGATGAGCGTTCAGGCCCAAGGGAACAGAAAAGCAAATCCAGTTTCGCGTGAACAGTAAACCCAACATGGAGAAGCTCCTGTCCTGCCCTGGCTGAAAATGGCATCACATCAAGATGCTCTGAAATGCAGTTCTTGGACGAAGGCTTCAGAACGGATGCGATTGGCTGAAGTTACTGAGAAAGTTCTGTGTTTGCAGGGTCTGTAGAACTTCCCCATCACCATCTGCACTTTGGTAGGCTTTACAAGAGGGTGTGGAGCAATATGGACCTAAAGAAAGGCACCAAAGTCAGAGTCTACCAAGCCGTGGTACTTTCGACATTACGGCTCGGAGTCGTGGGTCATCTATCTGCGACACCTGCGATCAACGGTGTCTCCGCTCCATCCTAAACACTCACTGGAGTGACTGTCACCAACGTCGAGGTCCCCAAGCAGGCGGAGATCGCCAGTGTAGAGGCCTTGCTCCTCAAGGCACGGCTTCGTTGGGCAGGCCACGTGTCCAGAATGTTTGCGCTGTATGGGGAGCTGTCTTCCGGCCTGCGCAACAGAGGGGCCCCAAAGAAGCGTTACATGGACCTCCTCAAGTCCTCCCTCATCTCCTGTAACATCAGCCCTTCCCACTTGTCTCTCTTAGCCGCAGATCGGGAAAACTGGAGGAGGACGTTTCATCCAGCCGTTCAGTCCTTCGAGGACGCCCAAAGAGCCGGTCTGGAAGAGAAAAGGAGCAAACGAAAGAACAGGACCATCAACGCCCCTGACCCCACCCAGACCTTTGTCTGCAGACACTGTGGCAGAGCCTTCCTGTCTCGAATAGGCCTCATCAGCCATCAGCATGCCTGCAGCAGACGTGGACATCCCCCCTCATTAATCTTCGTCTACGAAGACAGGCCAAGAAGAGAGCGTTAGATCTCTCAGACTCGGATAAATAGAGCGAACTGTTATTTCCGACGTGTCTGGGGCGCGAGCCGGCGCGACAACACTTCAGTGCTTCCCCTACGCCTCATTAATGTACTCATAACACCTGCAGAACACTTCATAAGTGACCCTGAGTCTCAGATCAGCACTCAGCGCTCTTATTCCATCTCCAGCTTTCTTACAAAATACTCACTCGCTTGTTGTGCCATTTTGTCGAGATTTTTATGGGCACCATGGCAGCTTCTCAGGCTTCTTTAGTGACTTCACCAACACTAGCTACTTGATAGGAATAGGAACTAGTGAGTTAAAATGCTAATTTCTGTGGCATGAGAGCCTGTTACCCCAAATGGATCTTAAATTTCCAAACAGCATAAACAGAGGCATAGGACCTCTTGATGCATGCTCAGTAATCCAGGTACACAAATCCACAGAGTCGAATCGGTTCATCTGGACACAAGTTTGTTGTAGAGAAACGTTTCATCACTCATCCAAGTGACTTCTTTAGTCTGAAAATAAATGTGTACCGCAAACCGACACACACGGACCAGTACTTAAGGTTTGACTCCCATCATCCATTGGAGGACAAACTAGGAGTCATCAGGACGCTGCACCACCGGGCGAACAGCATCCCCAAAGACACTACGGCCAAGGATAGAGAGAAATCTCATGTCAAGAAGGCCCTGGGTGAATCTGGTTATCCCAACTGGGCATTCGTTAAAGCTGGAAAATGCCCAAACACGGCTCCAGTGGATCAAAGGGAGGAGAAGGAAAACTGCGGTCTAAGCGCAAACCAGCGGTGATTCCGTATGTGGCGAGAGTATCGGAACAATTGAGACGGATTTTCTCCAAACACAGTGTTTCAGTTGCTTTCAAACCCCAGAACACGCTACACCAGAAATTAGTTCACCCTAAAAACCGGGTCCCTCGACACAAACAGAGTAACGTAGTGTATGCTGTTAGGTGCCGGGAGGATTGCCAGGAACTGTACATCGGGGAAACTAAACAGCCACTGGCTAAACGGATGGCCCAACATAGAAGATCGACCTCTTCTGGCCAGGACTCCGCGGTTTACACTCACCTGCAAGCCAGCGGCCGCTCATTTAATGATGACGATGTGCAGATCCTTGACAGGGAGGAACGCTGGTTTGAACGGGGAGTCAAAGAGGCCGTCTATGTGAAGAGAGAACGACCATCCCTGAACCGAGGAGGGGGCCTGAGAGTACATCTCTCACCATCTTACAATGCCGTGATAGGAGCTATACCCCAATCATATGTGAAAGGCACATGGCATTGTAATTAATGGTCATTGTGATTTGCATATGGACCTGATCACCGGTTCATTGTTATGCAATAGACCACTGAAGTCGTGCGTCATTCTGTAGTCCTCGTTATGCCCATATTTGAAGACTCGGGTCTAAGTCAGATTTCCTATGGGAAAAAAATCGGCTCTAACGCATCCTGTGCTAAATAAACATGTTCAGAACCCTGTACGTTTTGTCCTGTGTACATTTTTCTCTTGTACATCACTGGATCCTCCGAATTACGATGTTTTTAAAGGTTTGTAATACTAATAACGCTACACGAAAGCTAATGCTACTGCGCATTAATTAGACGTCACTGAACTACACCAATCGAACTGACGGAAAGAGCAGCCCGCTTTTGTTGAGTACAACCAAAGGCGTAACACCCGATCATCCTCGCTTTCTACTTTAATGTAGCTAGCTACTAAAAATATAAACTAAAACTTGTGAATATCACGGCGCTGTTACACCGGTGAATCGCGCTGCTTCGTGCGGTTATTTAAGAGGCTTATACAAGAAAGAAAAAGAAAAAATTAAGAGGCTTCCAGTCTAGTGACGTCAATTCAGTGCGCAGTAGCATTAGCTTACATGTAACATTTTGACTCTTTAACGACTTCATAATTCAAAGGATCCAGTGATAATAGACAGAAGAATCTCCATAAAACAAAACCTAACAGCTCTGGAACATTTTTTATGACTACAGGATGCGAGAGAGGCAATTTGCGAAATCTCCATTTATTTATCCCATTCAAAATTTCTCTTAGACCCGGGTTACCAAATATGGGCATAACAACATGGCGTGGACTACAATATGACGACACGACTTCAGTGGTCTATGGGCGGTGATCAGTCGTTATGCAAATCGGCTGCATATAAGGTCGGGGTATCCACCACCAGCTCAGACTGAAGAAGTCACTTGGATTGAGTGATGAAACGTTTCTCTACAACAAACTTGTGTCCAGATGAACTGATTCAACTTTGTGGAGAGGCATAGGACATGTTCACCATCTCAGAATCTTCATCCACACCTCTGCTGTCTCTGCAGTGAATTAATTTCCTCGATCCAAGGCCACTGCAGAAGATTATGACATCCGACACCGGTTCAATAACAGGTTCCAATACCTGCCCGAGATCAATAACACAATTACACAGGTAATCAGAGTCTGTCTCTGAATCTCACCGTTTTCTACACCTTCACCCTCGCTCAGGAATAGATCTAGTTGTGGATCCCTGTAAAAAATAAAACAGAAATAAAACTCACACTGCTTGATTAAAAACTCAGATTTTTTTCGTACCCCAGGGAGCTCGTCTAAAGCCGAGAATACTTTCTCATGTAAGCAGAGGTTTCAAAAGGACAAAATGCCGGAAATCTTGTGACAGCCCTCAGTCTGCCAGCATCTAAATGTCAGACGTGCTTTTGAAGAGTTCATCCCAGGTTCACATCCATCCAAATTCTGTCACAGAAAATGTTTTCCCTGCTACACTATATGGAGAAAAGTATTTATTTATTTTTTAATATCTAATTATTGAGTGTATGTGTTTCAGCCACAACACTGATCAGCCATAACATTAAAACCACCTCCTTGTTTCTACACTCACTGTCAATTTTATCAGCTTCACTTACCATATAGAAGCACTTTGTAGTTCTACAATTACTGACTGTAGTCCATCTGTTTCTCTACATATCTTTTTTAACCTGCTTTTACCCTGTTCTCCACAGAGCAGGTATTATTTAGGTGGTGGATGATTCTCAGCACTGCAGTGGCACTGACATGGTGGTGGTGTGTTAGTGTGTGTTGTGCTGGTATGAGTGGATCTAGAGTTTTTAAACACCATGTCCACTCACTGTCCACTCTGTTAGACACTCCTACCTAGTCGGTCCAGCTTGTAGATGTAAAGTCAGAGACGATCGCTCATCAATTGCTGCTGTTTGAGTCGGTCATTTTCTAGACCTTCATCAGTGGTCACAGGACGCTGCCCACGGGGCGCTGTTGGCTGGATATTTTTGGTTGGTGGACGATTCTCAGTCCAGCAGTGACAGTGAGGTGTTTAAGAACTTCAGCAGCGCTGCTGTGTCTGATCCACTCATACCAGCACAACACACACTAACACACCACCACCATGTCAGTGTCACTGCAGTGCTGAGAATCATCCACCACCTAAATAATACCTGCTCTGTGGTGGTCCTGTGGGGGTCCTGACCATTAAAGAACAGGGTGAAAGCAGGTTGAAGTATGTAGAGAAACAGATGTACTACAGTCAGTAATTGTAGAACTACAAAGTGCTTCTATATGGTAAGTGGAGCTGATAAAATAGACAGTGAGTGTAGAAACAAGGAGGTGGTTTTAATGTTATGGCTGATCAGTGTATATCACGTTTGTGCTGGATCAACTCCTGGAGATTGCAAACGACTGTGGCCTTAAAAGTGCGTTTTGAGGATCTGAGCGAGTTTGACGAGGGCCAAATTGTGGTAACTAGACGACTGGATCAGAGAATCACCAAAACTGCAGCTCTTGTGGGGTGTTCCTGGTCTGCAGTGGTCAGTATGTATCAAAAGTGCTCCAAGGAAGGAACAGTGGTAAACCGGCGACAGGGTCATGGGCGGCCAAGGCTCATTGATGCACGTGGGGAGCGAAGGCTGGACAGTGTGGTCCGATCCAACAGACGAGCTCCTGTAGCTCAAACTGCTGAAGAAGTTCATGCTGGTTCTGATAGAAAGGTGTCAGAATACACAGAGCAGCTCAGTTTGTTGTGTATGGAGCTGCATAGCCGCAGACCAGTCAGGGTGCCCATGCTGACCCCTGTCCACCACCAAAAGCGCCAACAATGGAAACATGAGCGTCGGAACTGGACCACGGAGCGATGGAAGAAGGTGGCCTGATCTGATGAATCAGCTTTTCTTTTACATCACGTGGACGGCCGGGTGCGTGTGCGTCGCTTACCTGGGGAACACGTGGCACCAGGATGCACTATGGGAAGAAGGCGAGCCGGCGGAGGCAGTGTGATGCTTTGGGCGACGTTCTGCTGGGAAACCTCAGGTCCTGCCGTCCATGTGGATGTTACTTTGACACGTAGCTCGTACCTAAGCATCGTTGCAGACCATGTTCACCCTCTCATGGAGACGCTATTCCCTGATGGCTTCAGGAACGGTTTGAGGAGCACAACAACCAGTTTGAGGTGTTGACTCGGCCTCCAAAATCCCCAGACCTCAAACGAGTCAGATCCATGGAGACCCCAACTCACAACTTACAGGAGTTAAAGGATCTGCTGCTAACATGTTGGTGCCAGATACCACAGCACATGTTCAGGGGTCTAGTGGAGTCCATGCCTCGACAGGTCAGGGCTGTTTTGGCAGCAAAAGGGGAACCAACATAATATTAGGAAGGTGGTCATAATGTTATTCCTGATCTGTGTATGAAACCTTATATGTGGTGCAAAAAAGATTGGGGACGGCTGGTATGAAGGATATTTTTGCAGAAATAGTTTAGGGATGGCTTTTTTCCTGTTCCAACATGACCATGCTGTGTCCTGCACAGAGCCCTGACCTCAGTCTCACTTAACAGCTCTGGGATGAACCGGAACATCAACTGATCGATCAGTTTCCAGCCTGTTTCCAAGACCATTTGTTTTTGAAACAGGACGTCCGACAAGCTCACGGTCAGGTGTCCAAATACTTCTGTCCACATAGTGCCTCCGAGTCTTGCTATATTTTCTCACCGCACGTCTCAGCGGAGCGCTTCTTTAAATCGTGCTCGTTAAAGCCGCCGCGCTCGATTCCCATTAATAGCTCGATCCCGCACTAACAGGACTGAGACAGAACACTTGGATGGAGATCGCGGACACGATGCCAGCCCTGGTGCCCGGGGAAATCTGCTGGCTTGAAGCTTGGCTTTGCTCATCTTAGTTTGGTTCTTTAACTGGATCATTTGTCTTGGCCTTCAAAACGAGGGCACCTTCAGACGGTGAAGTGGGAAAAACCCAATAAAAAATGACTTATATCACGTTTACAAGTGCACTGTATGGCCAAAAGTATTTAGACACCTGACCATGAGCTTGTTGGACGTCTTATTTCAAAACGAATGACCAGGGATGTACAAACTGCGACTCGTTACTGTTTAATAAAATAAAATTTAACTTGTCCTGCTATTAATCAGGTAAAAAAAAAAACTGCTTAAACTGTTTGACCTCTGGGTGGCGCTCTCACATAAACCAAATCTAAAACGCTACCCGTCTTCTTCCCCCGACTCAAAACAATAACGTCACACCTACATTAACGTTCTCCAGATTTTGGATAAATCCGGAGAAACGAGAACTATACGCCGAACGCAGAAGATTTCAGGAGCGCTGAGAATGAGTTCAGAGGGAAGTGGGTATGTTTCATTTAAATAATTATAATCATCTTCTTGTCGTACAACACATGAGGCTCAGCTTTACTCTGTGTGTGTGTGTGTGTGTGTGTGTGTGTTACATACATTCATTTGATGCATGTATGCTTTGTCTGTCTGTCTCTCTGTCTGTCTCTCTGTATATCTGTCTGTCTGTCTCTCTGTTTGTTTCTGTTTCTCTCTCTGTCTCTGTCTGTATCAGTATGCCTCTCTGTATGTCTGTCTCTCTCTCTCTGACTGCCTGACTTCCTGTCTGTCCCTGCCTGTCTGTTTTCTTTTCTGTCTGTTTCTTTTTCTGTCTCTGCTCGTCTGTCTCTGCCTGTTTGTTGGTTTCTCTCTTTGTCTCTCTGCCTGTCTCTCCGTTTCTCTCTGTCTGTCTCTCTGTTTCTCTCTTTCTGTCTGCCTCTCTCTCTGTGTGTCTTTCTGTCTGTCTGGCACTCTGTCCGTCTCTCTCTCACACACAGAGACACACTCACAGCAGGACGTGTAGTAGTAGGACAGCTACACCACATGTGTAATATAAATGTGTGTGTGGGGGGGGGGGGGGGTACAGTGTACAGTGTACAGTGTGAACTCATTAAAAGTGTTATTTTATATGTTCTTTACATAAAATGAGCCAAAGGCAAAAAATCTGAGGTTAAAATACAGTGTATCACAAAAGTGAGTACACCCCTCACATTTCTGCAAATATTTCATTATATCTTTTCATTGGACAACACTATAGACATGAAACTTGGATATAACTTAGAGTAGTCAGTGTACAGCTTGTATAGCAGTGTAGATTTACTGTCTTCTGAAAATAACTCAACACACAGCCATTAATGTCTAAATAGCTGGCAACATAAGTGAGTACACCCCACAGTGAACATGTCCAAATTGTGCCCAAATGTGTCGTTGTCCCTCCCTGGTGTCATGTGTCAAGGTCCCAGGTGTAAATGGGGAGCAGGGCTGTTAAATTTGGTGTTTTGGGTACAATTCTCTCATACTGGCCACTGGATATTCAACATGGCACCTCATGGCAAAGAACTCTCTGAGGATGTGAGAAATAGAATTGTTGCTCTCCACAAAGATGGCCTGGGCTATAAGAAGATTGCTAACACCCTGAAACTGAGCTACAGCATGGTGGCCAAGGTCATACAGCGGTTTTCCAGGACAGGTTCCACTCGGAACAGGCTTCGCCAGGGTCGACCAAAGAAGTTGAGTCCACGTGTTCGGCGTCATATCCAGAGGTTGGCTTTAAAAAATAGACACATGAGTGCTGCCAGCATTGCTGCAGAGGTTGAAGACGTGGGAGGTCAGCCTGTCAGTGCTCAGACCATACGCCGCACACTGCATCAACTTGGTCTGCATGGTCGTCATCCCAGAAGGAAGCTGACGCACAAGAAAGCCCGCAAACAGTTTGCTGAAGACAGGCAGTCCAAGAACATGGATTACTGGAATGCCCTGTGGTCTGACGAGACCAAGATAAACTTGTTTGGCTCAGATGGTGTCCAGCATGTGTGGCGGCACCCTGGTGAGAAGTACCAAGACAACTGTATCTTGCCTACAGTCAAGCATGGTGGTGGTAGCATCATGGTCTTGGGCTGCATGAGTGTTGCTGGCACTGGGGAGCTGCAGTTCATTGAGGGAAACATGAATTCCAACATGTACTGTGACATTCTGAAACAGAGCATGATCCCCTCCCTTCGAAAACTGGGCCTCATGGCAGTTTTCCAACAGGATAACGACCCCAAACACAACCTCCAAGATGACAACTGCCTTGCTGAGGAAGCTGAAGGTAAAGGTGATGGACTAAACCAAATTGAGCACCTGTGGCGCATCCTCAAGTGGAAGGTGGAGGAGTTCAAGGTGTCTAACATCCACCAGCTCCGTGATGTCATCATGGAGGAGTGGAAGAGGATTCCAGTAGCAACCTGTGCAGCTCTGGTGAATTCCATGCCCAGGAGGGTTAAGGCAGTGCTGGATAATAATGGTGGTCACACAAAATATTGACACTTTGGGCACAATTTGGACATGTTCACTGTGGGGTGTACTCACTTATGTTGCCAGCCATTTAGACATTAATGGCTGTGTGTTGAGTTATTTTCAGAAGACAGTAAATCTACACTGCTATACAAGTTGTACACTGACTACTCTAAGTTATATCCAAGTTTCATGTCTATAGTGTTGTCCCATGAAAAGATATAATAAAATATTTGCAGAAATGTGAGGGGTGTACTCACTTTTGTGATACACTGTAATAATAAATAGCATCATGTTTCTTTTGGTAAACATTGAAAACGGGTCTCACAGACCCAAACACCACACATGGGTTTAACCAAGCTTTTCTTTATGTCCTTGCTCATGCTGGAAGAGGAAAGGGCCTTCCTTAAACCGTTGCTGCAAAGTTGGAAGCCTTTAACATTTTACATTTTCGGCATTTAGACAGAAACTTTTATCCAAAGCGACTTACAGTACTGTGACAGTATGTACTGTCCAAGCAATTGAGGGTTAAGAGCCTTGCCTTGGTCAAGGGCCCGACAGGGGCAGTGGTGGGGCTTGAACCAGCGACCTTTCGAATACTAATCCAGTACTTTAACCACTAGGCTACAACTGCTCATTATTATGTTATTTCCTTTATAGAATTGATTTATTACCCCTGTTAGCAACTGTTGTGGCTGAAACACATGAATTCAATAATGAGAATTAAGAGGCGTCCCAATACTTTCGTCCAGAAGTTTTTGATGTGTATAATTAGTGCAGAAGCCAGAATGAATAAAGACTCTCCATACAAATTACTAGAGCGTGTCCTAAAAACGTGTTAGAGCAAACATTAGGGTCAGGGTCATGCAAAAACAGCACCGCTCACTACGCCGGTGTTCTGACCTCGCCCGGAGCGGCGGGCGCAGTGACTCCTACACGACCTGACAGAACGCGGCGATGGTTTAGCATCTTTTTATGCCTCATTTGTGAGTCATGCATAAAAACAAACATTTACTCAGGTACATCTGGTCGTTTCTTTCTTCTAAAGGGAGCGCTCGGTTCTCACGAGCCCCGTCATCAAGCCCACACACAGTAATGATTCAGAACTAACTTCATTATTTTCTCTTGTCAAAGTAGTTACCACCACCTCCACTAGCATTAGCTTAACGGCGTAATAAAAAAGAACGTCACAGGATGATTCTAACGTGGGTTTTACTGAGCTGCACGTCTTTCACGGCTGCTTATTTATGTTCCTACCGAACAAGAAACGGAAAATAATAAAAAGCTCGTCATTAGAAACACTTACCATATAGAAGCACTTTGTAGTTCTACAATTACTGACTGTAGTCCATCTGCTTCTCTACATGCTTTGTTACCCCCTTTTACCCTGTTCTTCAATGGTCAGGACCACCACAGAGCAGGTATTATTTAGGTGGTGGATGATTCTCAGCACTGCAGTGACACTGACATGGTGGTGGTGTGTTAGTGTGTGTTGTGCTGCTATGAGTGGATCAGACACAGCAGCGCTGCTGGACTGAGAATAGTCCACCAACCAAAAATATCCAGCCAACAGTGCCCCGTGGACAGCACAGGACCACTGATGAAGGTCTAGAAGATGACCGACTCAAACAGCAGCAATAGATGAGCGATCGTCTCTGACTTTACATCTACAAGGTGGACCGACTAGGTAGGAGTGTCTTATAGAGTGGACAGTGAGTGGACACGGTATTTAAAAACTCCAGCAGCGCTGCTGTGTCTGATCCACTCATACCAGCACAACACACACTAACACACCACCACCATGTCAGTGTCACTGCAGTGCTGAGAATCATCCACCACCTAAATAATACCTGCTCTTTGGGGGTCCTGACCATTGAAGATCAGCATGAAAGTGGGGTAACAAAGCATGCAGAAACAGAGAAACAGATGGACTACAGTCAGTAATTGTAGAACTACAAAGTGCTTCTATATGGTAAGTAGGGCTGATAACATGGACAGTGAGTGTAGAAACATGTTATGACTGATCAGTGTATATCAGATGCATGTGTATAAATATCACACAAGCTTCTCATCCCGCCGCGGCTTCTTCTAACTCGTGTTGGTAACGAAACGGCAGAAGACGTAACGATGAGAGCGCAGGAACATAAAATCTGAACCCTATAATGAGCCCGTACTTCCAGCTGACCTTTGCAGATCGCTGAAGCGCTGTTAGCTGTAAATCAACAATTCCTCCAGTGCAGCTCCAAGATTTGTTAACACGTGTGAGCTCTGTTTCACAAAAGAACATCATACGGACTCGCTCTGTCGTCCTACAATGCTGAATAAACGTATTATTTAAAGCCGAGTGTTTTTCACGTTGACGGATCGGTGCAGTTCAGGAACAATGTAAAGAAATATTCCATTCAGCAAGAGGCTCAATGCCAACCCAACCATAAACCCTCAAATTATTTGTGTATTTATTATTTTAGTGCATTTTTGGGTTCGGAAACATCATCTGCACCATTTTTTATTTGGATGGGTGTGACTGCACAAATCAATCCAACCAGGTAGCAGCTGAAACTGATCCAGCCTGTTATTTGACACCTGTGGCCACTCGTTTAAAGCTCGGACTCGACTGGCACCCAAGTGCAGGATGCTCGACCAGTGTAGAACAACACTGTGGCTAAAACACCAAGGGGACACTCTCAAATAAATGAGGTCCACAACGGAGAAAGTGGACAGAACATGAGCAGCACTTGGCCCCCCCGGGTGGCGCAACCTCACAGACGGGATCTGCTCCTGAAAACCAGATATCACAACAACTCTGGGACAATCCGTTCTCCCAGGGCGCTTGCGTCGTAGGGCTTCTGTGACACCAGGATGAGTTCCCATAAGTAGATATTCTGGCATCAACGGTGGAAAACCAGATCAAACACTGCTGTTTCACAGCTTCAGAAAAATAGTAGAGGTGCACCTATCCAATACTCTGTATCGGTATCGGTCCAATATTGGCCCAAATTACTGGATCAGACATCAGAAGGAAAAAAAATGTGTGATCCGATCTGATCTTTACTGTTTCTTAATGTAAATAAGGCCATTCAGAAATTAAAACACACTAATCTACTTAAACTTTTAGCATTTAAAAAAATCATCTACTACTGCCACCTCTAAAAACACTTTAAACACAATAAAAATTGCTTTATAAATGATAATTTGCTCACCTGAGATAAAGAAAACCTTTCTTGTCCCAGCTTGGAGATCTCTCACATCCTCAACGATTAATCCATTAGTGTTATGAAATGAAACAAACTGCACCGTTTCCCATTTAGCCACAGACGTCCTCTTCAAAATCTAGCAGGGTTTAATCATCTAAAAACGTGACAAAACTTCAACGGAAAATCTCAACCAAACTCTGCGTCAATTCTAATTGGTCCATCGCGTTTGATTGACATCCACATCTTCCAATTGTAGACGCTTTGGACGACACGCTGTAAAGCGAGATGTGTCACGTGAAAGTAAAACCTGTTAGTAGCGCGGTCGTCATGTCAGCTGTGTGGAGTTATTTTAAGCTCAATATTTTTATTATTTACTTTATTATTCTTTTGCTGTCTCTTAAAGGTGTAGACTTGAGAGTTGACAGATCAAGAATTTTATATTAAAATTATAATTTATTTGTTAAATACAGATAAAGTTGCACTTTTAATTGTATTTTAAATGTTTGTACGGTGCTGTTAAACACGCCAAACATGCTGCTAAATGTTCTGTGTGTAAAAGTGAAAATAAAAACAGCAGTTTTGCATAAGTGTGATGTTGTAGCTTCTGTATTTATTCCTTTAGAATATTTGTTTCACAGTCTGAGCATCATTATGTAGATAGCTAGTTTACCCATGGTGCATTGAGACATGTATTATTACAGGAGAAATGATGGTATCGGATTAGTATCGGTATCGGGCATAAAAAGTGGTATCGAGCCAGCCCTAAAAATAGTTGGTTTGTCAGACAGAGGAGCTGGAAAAACTGAGAGGGAGAAACCATGATATGTAGAAGAACTTCCACCTGGAGCGACCACCCGTGACACATCAATCATCTGCACTTCTGTGCCCATTCTGCCATCCAAAATTTGGGTGGTTGAATTTTTCTGATTGCAAATGGTCAGGGTCATAATGGGTCCGGTTTACTCTGGGATCACATGGCCCTAATGCAAGAACACACCGTAGCCTGACTGGCCAATTGCACCTCTTGGGATCCCAACTCTGGATAGAGCAGTTTAGCTCTACGCCACCCGAGCACCAGTGCACAAATCCACAAAAACAATAAAACTGTTTAATTTAGTTAAAAGGACGTTCCATACTGTCCCAGCTTTTTGGGATTGGGGTTGTAAAGTAAATCAGCAGCATTTGTAAGTTAAACTTCCTTATAATACATAAACAGTTAAAAGCAGTTTAATGGGAACATTTTGGTCCTGTTCTGCAGTTAAAGCGCTGCCTGGTGCGTTATATATGTTGCCAGTTTTTCCCCACATCCCCCACTGTACGCTAGAGTCACACATTTAGAAAGTAAATAGGACCAATGGGGCAATAACTCCGTCCTCAATGCCAAACTCATTACGCAGGATTTGCATGCAAATAATGGATCTTTAATTGTAAGAGCAAAGCACGGTTTTCGTATGGTACACCTCCCTCATTTTAATTACCTGATACGTAGGGGAACGCTCCATCACCACGATAGCACCTTAAGTGCTCTGATTAATCAGAAACGCCGCATTTTATCCATTTTAGTGAAATCCTTCCTTGAATGCACACAGAGCAACGTAGAGTTCACGGCTACCAGAATTCTTTAAGCTGAACAACAGCACGTTCACCCGGTGACCACGACTTCCTGTCAAACTGTGTGAATTATGCCATACCGAAAGAAGCCCAAAACCAGGGTGGGTAGCACCGTCGCCTCACAGCCGGAAGGTCCGGGTCCTTTCTGTGCAGAGTTTGCATGTTCTCCCCGTGTCTGCGTGGGTTTCCTCCAGCAGTCCAAAAACATGCAGCCAGGCTAATTGGAGACACTGAATCGTCCTACAGGTACCCGGCCGCTCGGATGCATAAACCAGTGCATTGTAGCGCCGGTCCCAAGCCCGGATAAATACGGAGGGTCGTGTCAGGAAGGGCATCCGGCGTAAAAACTGTGCCGAATCAATAATGCAGATCACGATCCGCCGGCGACCCCTAACGGGGGCAGCCGAGGAAATGGAGAAAAGAAGCCCAAAACCTTTGAACAGTGTGCTAAATGTCTTCATGTTATGCACTGGTACATATCTACCAAAAGTGGTCCAAGGAAGAACGACGGATGACCCATCAGCAGCGCCGCAAGTGCCCAAGGTTTAGCCTGATCCCATAGAAGATCTACTCTAACACAAATTGCTGACATATATACGTGAGCCTCAGTATTGGACCATGGAGCAGAAGAAGCTGATATGGTCGGATCAATGACATCACATGAGTGGCCAGGAACAGGTGCGTTGTTTACCTGAGAAAGAGATGCACCAGGATGTAGGGATGGGACATTCGATACAGAGGCTTCGAAGCTTGTTTTACTTTTGTAACACTCGCTGAGTGTATCGGAGCTTGTACTGAAGTTCCCACCCTCACGTGACTACGACGCCAGAAGCTTCGAAAACGTCAACGAACCACCAGAAATGGGCGCTAAAGCTTTGGTGCTGTCCCTTATCTTGTTGACTATTTAAGAGACAGTCAAACCCCTGATCACTCTTTGAGTCTCAGAGAATTGTACATGACACATGTCAACACAATGCTTTAATAAGTAAAGATCCATTAAACCACCGCACAGTGTTGAGTAGCTGCAGGCTGCAATACATTATTAAAGCCACCAGGTGTCACTCTGCTCTGATGTTTACTTCCAAATGCATTAATGCTTCAAATCATTTTCAGCACAATGAGGAAGAAGCTACATTGAGGCTTCATCTGCCCATTACTACCAGGATGTAACCTGCCTGCAACGCCCCCCATGCTGGCTGAGGCGAGCTGAAGTTACCATGAGTGGTGGAGTTTTCACCTACAAGTGGTGGACTCTCAGATAGCGCTTTCCACCAAAAGAACTCTGGTTCTTGATCTGGACCTCGTGTTTTTTTTGGAGAACCAGTTGTGTTTCCACCAGTTTTTGGGAGCCGTGGATGCGTCATCAACGGTGGGTGTTGCGTAATGAAAATTAAGAGTAGTAACATGATGGCGGAGCGTGTACAGGGTGAATCAAAAGTTGCAGGATGCTCTTTTATTTCAGAAACGAAAGGGAAAATGACATATCTGAATACCCCAGCAAGTAATGGGTGAGGGGGCCTATCATCCTCTGATAGTTTCTGCTGCAGCTGGATCTTGAAGGGTTGCCACTTATTGGTATTAAGAATCCGTACAAGGGATGACTGGCTGACACCACATTCTGCTGCGAGACGTCGCATGCCGCGTCGTGGACTTTTCGCAAAGGCTGACACTACGTGTCTTGTTGTCCACAGTCCCGGTTTCTCGGAATTTGGCTATGCGTGATGCAACAGTCCTGTGTGAAATTGGTGGTCTTTCTGGGTGTCGGTTGTTGAAGTCTGCGGCTATGATACAGCAGCTGCGTTCCCCGGACATCGGAATCACCTCAATCTTCTCTTCTTTTGTCAATTCCATCTTCGGTTACCTGTAACCAGCATCAAAACAACGGCAATCGATTTCTGAGAAAATGTTGGTCTTCTTTGATATGCTACATGACCACCTTCCCATTGGAAAAACTTGCCCTTGATCCAATTTGGCAGCTTTCAAGATGGCGGCCATGCTCCGGACATAGCCTAAAAGATAGGCCCCCTCACCCATTACTTGCTGGGGTATTCAGATATGTCATTTTCCTGCGACTTTTGACTCACCCTGTAGATTACCTGTGAGCATTTGTTTAGTGGTGTAGGATGCCAATAGCAGCACCTGGATTTTCAGTGAAGCCAATCTACCTTCTGTCATTTTGGAGCATGTGGGAACATCCAAGGAAACACACAAGGAAGACAAGCACAGACTCCTCATAAACATTAACCAGAGGTAGAATTAACCCTGGAACCACTCTGTTAATTTAGCCACCATGTTACACCCACCTATCCTCCAATGCTGTTTGTACATACTGTATTTATCAAAGTGTCATCATGATCAGGAACACGCTGGGTCCTTGATGAAATGCAGATTAGACCTTGGACAGGTCGGCAGGATATCATTGTCAGGATGACAACACACTTCTAGATTTATAGCCGTACACCTATAGGCAGTAAACAGAAGCCAATACAACTTCTGGATGGTTTTGGGAGTGGGGTGGAAGACTAGTGGTTAAGGGAACAACATGCATCCTTGCATCACTTCATCCCATTTATTCCTCATCCTATTTTTCCAGCATGACTTGCGTCGTATGGTGCGCGTTTGGCTTTGCCAAAAGTCTTAAGTTTATTTACTTGAAATTGTAATCAAGTAAGTGAAAGCGCGAGTGACAAATGTGGTGGTTCGAGCCGGACTCTGAGGGCTCGAGTAATTTGTAAATTGCACTAATCAAACGGATTGCAGCCCGTGGGTTCCTCACAGCGGCCTCTCACACCCGGACTTCATTACCGTAATGAAAGGTGAAGCTACATGGATCCTGTCATGATCTACCACCCACAGAGTCCTCCACAAGCTCAGTGACATGTCATTTACCTGTCATTACGATTCAGATGTCTCATCTGAGGGGGCGGCTGGTTTAGGAGGTCATTTTTTTGTGGTTATTTTTAAATGCACAGATTTTCAGAGTCGGAAAAAGTGTAAAAGTGTGACCAGCATGAGGGGGCACATTCCTCTTAATTTCTTTTAACTGACAGTCACCAGCGTCTTGTTGGGCGGTATTTGGCTCCAGGTGGAAGTGTTTCTGATTAACACGGTTTCTTCATCACAGATTTGCCAACTCCTTTGTTGGAGAACCTGCTTTTCTTGAAACCGTGATGCCAGGCTTAATCTGGACCAGGCCAGCACACTTTGTTGGCTTCTGAGATCTCAGACAATGTTATGATGGTATGGTTTAAGATGTGAACGTCTTGGTTCCTCTTAACTGACAGTAACCAGCGTCTTGTTGAGTGGTATTTGGCTCCAGGTGGAAGCGTTTCTGATTATCATGGTTTCTTCCTCACAGACTTGCCAACTCCTCTGTTGGTGAACCTGCTTTTCTTGAAACCATGATGCCAAGTTCAATCCAGATCAGTTTTCTGCTGGCGTTTAAGGCCAGCACACTTTGTTGGCTTCTGAGAGCTCAGACAGTGTTTTGATGGTAAGGTTTAAGATGTAAACGTCTTGGTTCCTCTTACCTGACAGTCACCAGCATCTTGTTGGGGGGTATTTGGCTCCAGGTGGAAGTGTTTCTGATTATCACGGTTTCTTCCTCACAGACTTGCCAACTCCTTTGTCGGTGAACCTGCTTTCTCTTGAAACTGCGGTAGTTGGCTCCAGGTGGAAGTGTTTCGGATAATGACGGTTTCTTCCTCACAGATTTGCCAACTTCTTTGTTGAGAAATCTGCTTTCTCTTGAAACCGTGATGCCAGGCTCAGTCCGGACCAGTTTTCTGCTGGTGTTTGCTGTCTGAGAACTCAGACAATGTTTTTATGGTTAGGTTCAAGATGTAAACAGATTTTTGTTTAAATTAAATACCCTTGTTTGTTTTAATATTTAAAATCACATCACATAAAGTATTTTTACTCAGGTTTACTCATTTGTCTCATTAAATCCACAACACTGTACCACGCTGTATCATACACATATACAGTATATGTAGATATACCTTTATGTTTTCCTAAGCTTGGCCAGCATCCGTCAGTGCAGAGCGAGATGCTGGATCGCCTCTGTGGACATACGGAGCTTCGGCTGGCTGGTCTGTCACCTCGTACCTTCGCCAGCCGACTCCCATCGGCTCACGGTCACTGCCAGGTGAACATCGCCTACGTCTTCATTATCCTGAAGCGTGATAGCACTTGTCTTCCCGGCTGAGCCGGATTAGTAAAAGGTGGAACAATAAATTCAGTCGCTGCTATCTCCTCTCCTGCAGTTTCACACCAATTCAGACTTCAGTGTCATGTGTGTTAAAGTGAATTTCTCACCGTTCGGCAGCACCACAGAGTACAGTTAAACATTACCACGCCCTCTCAAAATCCAATTAATACCTGATTCTGGTGTGGGCCACATGCTGGAAATAAGAATAGATGCTGGAGAGAAGACTGAATGCAAATTATATCAATATGATTTACAATGGCAATCAAATGGTTAAATGGTAGATAGATAGACAGACAGATAGACAGATAGATAGATAGATAGATAGATAGATAGATAGATAGACAGACAGACAGACAGACAGACAGACAGACAGACAGACAGACAGACGATGACAGACAGACAGACAGACAGACAGACAGACAGACAGACGATAGATAGATAGATAGATAGATAGATAGATAGATAGATAGATAGATAGACAGACAGACAGACAGACAGACAGACAGACAGACAGACAGACAGACAGACAGACAGACAGACAGATGATAGATAGATAGATAGATAGATAGATAGATAGATAGATAGATAGATGATAGATAGATAGATAGATAGATAGATAGACTGACAAACAAATAGATCGATAAACAAATAGACAGACAAATAGACAGATAGATAGTGATAATTTAATTAGTACTATGTGTGTCTGCGACCCATTATTTTTGACTCAGGGTTTGCCATAATAGACAACACCCTGCCAAACAAATACAGAACTATTGACTATTCTGGACATATTTTAAATCTGATTTGGCTGTGTGTGCTGTCCAAAATATTATAAAAAACGTACTTTCCAAACATTACGAGGACTAACTGTACCTACAATTAAATTATCGATGAACTGCCAACATTATGTAGCTTAATTAAATTGCTATAAAACACTGGAATAAACGAGACCAATTTAAAATCATTGATGTTTTGAGTAAAGTGGACACTTTTGTTTATGAATTACTGACTACTGACCTTAGTAAGAGTCCAGAATCAATATTTGGTGAAAACAACCTGATCCTAGTTTTCATGCATATTGGCATGGTCTCCACCGGTCTGTCACTTTGCTGCTGGGTGATTTTATGCCACTCTTGGCTTGGCACAAAGAGTCAGGTAGCGTGGATGTGTTTGATGACCATATTTGACCATTCATCTTTATCTTGGTCATAATCTCGAGGTTGTCAGTGAGGTTCAAGTCTGGAGTTTGGACCGGCTGTGATGGTGCATGGATCTGGCGGTGCTACACCCACACCATGACTGACCTGGCATGGAACCCTGACCTGCTGGAAATAAACCCAATCAGTGTGTTTTTCAGTACAGTCCATGTGTCCTCACTGGGGCAGGTCAGGACTTGAGGTCATTTTATTTATTTATTTATTTATTTATTTTATTTATACCACTTTCTGAAATGCATTAGTTCAACTGGCATCAAAACAACCCCACAGCACAGTACTACCACCACTACGTTCGATAGTAGATACAGTATTGTTGGATTTAAATGCCTGACCATAGCACTTCTGCATCAGACACAGCAGCGCTGCTGGAGTTTTTAAACACCTCACTGTCACTGCTGGACTGAGAATAGTCCACCAACCAAAAATATCCAGCCAACAGCGCCCCGTGGGCAGCGTCCTGTGACCACTGATGAAGGTCTAGAAGATGAGCGACTCAAACAGCAGCAATAGATGAGCGATCGTCTCTGACTTTACATCTACAAGGTGGACCGACTAGGTAGGAGTGTCTAATAGAGTGGACAGTGAGTGGACACGGTATTTAAAAACTCACTCATACCAGCACAACACACACTAACACACCACCACCATGTCAGTGTCACTGCAGTGCTGAGAATCATCCACCACCTAAATAATACCTGCTCTGTGATAATATAAACCCTGCTTGACCGTGGACACTGATGTTTCAGCAGATTCTTATTAATTATGCCAGTTCTCTTTTGGTAAGGTCGGCTCGGTGGGTAGCTCTGTCGCCTCACAGCAAGAAGGTCCTGGTTTTGATCCCCAGGCGGGGCGGTCTGGGTTTTTTCTGTGTGGAGTTTGCATGTTCTCCCCGTGTCTGCGTGGGTTTTCTCCGGGAGCTCCGGTTTCCTCCCACAGTCCAAAAACATGCAGCCAGGTTAATGGGTGTGTGTACTGTATGTGTGTGCACCCTGAGATGGACTGGCACCCCGCCCAGGGTGTTGCTGTGTGCCTTGCGCCCATTGAAAAGCTAGGATAGGCTTCAGCACCCCCTGCGACCCTGATTGGATAAGCAAAAGAAAGTGAGTGAGTGATTTGGTGAATCATGCATCATTACACCACCTAGATTCATTTCCTTGCAGCATTTTTTTGACCTTGGGAAAAAGAGCACTCTTCCATCTACTTTGTACTTACAAATAATGGAAATAAAGTAACGAAAGACACTAAACCATCCACGATGGAGCAAGTGGATAGAAAAGGAAAAGTGTTGCGGCCAATGATGCGTCCATACTTACTTTGAGAGAGAGATCTCTATATTTTCTGCTGTAAAAATAATTTCTTGGTTGAATTGTTTCAGTAAATCGACTCCCTTTTCAATTCCAGTTCCTTTTCCTTTAGATCGAGAGAGAAACATAGAGCTGTGGATCGAGTAGCTGGCGTGCTGAACGCACTCACTGTTCCTCGAGCTGTAGTTAGCTGTAGGTTCTCTGAAGAGCCGTCGCAAGGAAAGCCGCCGAATTCTGGACGCTAAATCGCATTTTCTCTTGATTTAGCGTCGTCAATCCGTCTTCACCTGCTGGGCATCCATGATTGCAATTGAGGAAGGTATATTTTCTGCTCACGCCTCCTCCGAACCGTGCGCAGTCCTTAGCGGACCCTTTCATTTTCACCCATGCGCTCTACACAGGCCGCCACTGTTGGGCCCTTGAGCAAGGCCCTTAACCCTCAATTGCTTAGACTGTATACTCTCACAGTACTGTAAGTCGCTTTGGATAAAAGCGTCTGCTAAATGCTGAAAAGGTAAATAAGACCCCACCCACATAGTCCGGTCATCCCGCCCTAGCAGACACGGTATGCTGCAGGCACCGCCAGTTATGCCCGTTAGATGGCGCCCATCCGACAGGTGGCAACGGCGAGTTTCGAACTGAGGAGTTCAGAATTTTGGCACTGGTGTGCTAGCGAAATATCGCCATCTGGGCGCCTGGACTCCGTTTTTTATTCGACTCCTCATCCTTTTAGGGCCTTGCTCAGGGATCCAACAGTGGCAAATTGGCTGTACCTTAACCACTAGGCTACAACTGGCTGGTTTGTTTTTTGTTTGCCGGCCTAACACAAGCGCATTAATGTTTGTTTTTACTGTTCTATAGTCTGGTCTTAAATCTAGCTGACTATAGTCCATATGTTTCTCTACATGCTTTGTTACCCCCTTTCATGCTGTTCTTCAATGGTCAGGACCCCCACAGGACCCCCACAGAGCAGGTATTATTTAGGTGGTGGATGATTCTCAGCACTGCAGTGACACTGACATGATGGTGGTGTGTTAGCTTGTGTTGTGCTGGTATGAGTGGATCAGACACAGCAGCGCTGCTGGAGTTTTTAATCACCTCACTGTCACTGCTGGACTGAGAATCGTCCACCGACCAAAAATATCCAGCCGACAGCGCCCCGTGGGCAGCGTCCTGTGACCACTGATGAAGGTCTAGAAGATGACCGACTCAAACAGCAGCAATAGATGAGCGATCATCTCTGACCTTACATCTACAAGGTGGACCGACTAGGTAGGAGTGTCTAATACAGTGGACAGTGAGTGGACACTTGTTGTGTTGTTCAGTGGCTCTCTCGTAGTATTTCTTCTTTATTTCAGTCTGGTGGTGAGTCTCTGCCTTTCCCCATTACGCTGACAGTTAACGCAGCACTATTGACGTGTTTTTACTGGCCACTATAGAACGTTCTCTTTCTAAAAGGGATTTTTTTAACCTTCCTACAAAGCCCCTGACCCCCCCCCCCCACCGCTGCCCAGCACCTATCTGACCGTACAAAGCTTGTCAGAAGGAATTATAAAGCCGGCTTCAGTCCTCGCTCCGAATCCTCACGGACAGGATTTGCATTGGCGCTTGATTTCCCATCTGCGTCCGCATCCCCGTTAGCGGCTCAGCGGCGGACAGATGAGACAGATATCTGGAACAGGAAACTGGTGAGGTAGTGAGAAGTGACGCTGATGTATGAATATCAGTCTGCCTCCAAAACCCACAACACAACACACACACACACACACGTACACACACACACACTTTCTTAATCCCACCCTGGCCTCTTTATTGTCCTGTAAAGTAAAATGGCAGCGGCATCTAAATCCTCAACTACTCTGCTGTGGTTCGTGGTCAGCATTCTAATTCAGGATCCTACGCTCTCAGCTGAAAAAGTGCTTTGAAAGGTTTAAGGGTCCTTGGGATTAATCTCCCGGGATATATCTGAGGCTGTGGTGTCACCTTGTGGCCGGTAAGGGCAGATTTTAAAGGATCCCTGAGATGGTGGTGAGGCGTTTTGCCTTGTTTTATTATTATTTCGATGTACGTTACGCCTGTGTTAAATCTTAATGTTTGAGGGAATCGGTTAACCCTCACACCCCTCAGACATGTGTACATTATGAAATAATACCTGCAAGAAAATCTATTATTAGAATTGTAATAACTATTTAAGAACGAGACTTGAATGGAGGATTGATTGATGGAATAAATAGAAGCTCCGATACACAGCACAGCTCCCTTAATGGTCGAATGTAAACCCAGAACATCCAGCGATGGTCTCAAAGACGAAAATACTCCGTGTTTTCACCCCCCACTCCTGCGTCCACAGAATCGGTTGTTAGTTTTCCAGACTCAGTTACTTGAGTCGTGTTTTTAGCTGCTTTACTTCCACATCTTGGACATTTTGACTAGGCAATTGCTGACTGAATTGCCGTAGGATTGTTAAAACGCCTCGTAGTGCAGATTAACCAGTAAACGCGAGGCACTTAAAATCTGCACAAATGAAAACATTAACTCGCTAAACACAAACAGCAAATTACATATTACACGGGAAACACCTCGCTTCATGGGCCGTAACTAGGTTGAATTAGATAGGACCCTAAATTATACATGATATAAGACGATAGAAATTAATAATAAAACAATTAATAATATGTTCCACAGTAGTACAGTCTATAGTTCTACATAGTTTTCCTTAAAAGAGAAAAATGAAACTGGCTCATCTGCCATGGAAAATGTGTGTGAGGGGGTTGACAGAGTAGCATAATCATGACCACCTGCCCATGTTCATAGTTCTACAATTACTGACTGTAGTCTATCTATTTCTCTACATGCTTTGTTAGCTCCTTTCATGCTGTTCTTCAATGGTCAGGACCCTCACAGAGCAGGTATTATTTAGGTGGTGGATGATTCTCAGCACTGCAGTGACACTGACATGGTGGTTGTGTGTTAGTGTGTGTTGTGCTGGTATGAGTGGATCTGGAGTTTTTAAACACCGTGTCCACTCACTGTCCACTCTATTAGACACTCTTACCTAGTCGGTCCAGCTTGTAGATGTAAAGTCAGAGACGATCGCTCATCTATTGCTGCTGTTTGAGTCGCTCATCTTCTAGACCTTCATCAGTGGTCCCAGGACGCTGCCCAGGGGGCGCTGTTGGCTGGATATATTTTGGTTGGTGGACTATTCTCAGTCCAGCAGTGACAGTGAGGTGTTTAAAAACTCCAGCAGCACTGCTGTGTCTGATCCACTCACACCAGCACAACACACACTAACACACCACCACCATGTCAGTGTCACTGCAGTGCTGAGAATGATCCACCACCTAAATAATACCTGCTCTGTGGTGGTCCTGTGGGGGTCCTGACCATTGAAGAACAGCATGAAAGGGGGGTAACAAAGCATGCAGAGAAACAGATGGACTACAGTCAGTAATTGTAGAACTACAAGGTGCTTCTATATGGTAAGTTGAGCTGATAAAATGGACAGTGAGTGTAGAAACAAGGAGGTGGTTTTAATGTTATGGCTGAAGAAAGCAGCAAAAAAATACAGAAATCATTAAAATCGTAAACATGTGAGGAACGTTTCTCTCAGATCTTCTCATCCTTCATTCTCTCTACACCGAGTCTCAGTCAACGTATCACTGCTGCAGTTCTCGTGGAGGAATCCGTGTTCCTAATGAGCTTTGGGAGTCGATCATTCCTCATTGTTTTCCCCTAAATGGGAGCTGAGAAAGCCGATTTGGGCTCTCGCAGCTGGAGTCTGGAGAATGAAATCACGAGCAGGAGAAAACACAACGTACAAAATGTACTCGCTTCATCTAGAAAAACTCGAGTCACGTTTTCTTTCATCTGTAAAAAAAAACACCCTCGCTGTTCCATCCTTCGTTCTTGCGTCCCGGCGCTCGCCGACTGAGGAAAACAATTTGCCGGCTAAATTTGGCCACTTTTATCAGCTAGCGAGCACAATTTAAATGCTAAAAAAAGACTAAAAAAAGCATCCAGGACAGGCAGGATTTAGTTCCATGTTAGATGAGCAGAGCTTTCATTTGTGGCCCAAAGCTGATGTATAATTCAGCACAAATTACATCAAGACAACCAGACACGCCGTTACACGCCTCGTACTAATGAGAGATCCACGCTGGAATGAAATGAGGCGTGCAGAGCGCATTCTAGGCTTTCACTGTTGTACAGTGATCAGGCATAACATTATAACCACCTTCCTAATATTGTGTTGGTCCCCCTATTGCTGATCCGTTGAGGCATGGAGTCTGACATCTTTCTATCAGAACCAGCATGAACTTCTTCAGCAGTTTGAGCTACAGGAGCTCGTCTGTTGGATCGGACCACACGTGCATCAGTGTGCCTTGGCCGCCCATGACCGTGTCGTCGGTTTACCACTGTTTCTTTCTTGGACCACTGCAGACCGGGACACAATCCACAAGAGCTGCAAATCCTCACGCTCGCCCATTTTTCCTGCTTCTAACATCAACTCTGAGGATAAAATGTTCACTTGGTGCCTAATACAGTATACCCCCCCCCCCTCCCACTAACAGGTGCCGTGATGAAGAGATAATCAGTGTTATTCACTTCACCTGTCAGTGCTCAGAATGCAGAGATATTCACAAGTCACAAAATACGAGTCCGAGTCAAGTCACGAGTCTTTAGGCTAGAGTCCGAGTTAAGTCTCGAGTCTTTAGGCTAGAGTCCGAGTCGAGTCACGAGTCTCAGATGCTATTACATTTATAAGCGTGCGTCCCATTAGGAACAGAATCCGTTATTTTGTAAATGTGCTTATAATTGAAAACCTCCAAACTTTTCCCGGTGGTGAAGTAAAACAGGAAGTGGTTAGAAAGCCGATCGAGCGTTTCATTACCACGTCATCTGTGTGACGCAAACTGAATAAATGCAAATAACAGCATTTCTTACTAACAATTACAATCAGAAGCTCTGATTGGTTCAGAAAGCGTCTTTCAACCATCAGCACCAATTCTGTAGGAGCGTTTCGTTCACACCAGTTGTTCCAGTGAAGTGCACTACGTAGGGTATTCCACCATTTTAAGTGAGATTCTGATCCAAAGGTAACGAGAATGTTCAAATGAAGGGAACTTCAGACTGTGTAGGGAGTAGGGAGCGACGCTTCATCACTACACCGGAAGCTGCTGGAACATTTACACATTGCGTGCGTTGCGGGTTAAGACGGATGGAAGGTTATTAGAGAGCAGTCCTCATCTCTGTCATAATGTTATGGTCTTTGTATTTTCCTGCATATTGGTACGTAATAGACTGGTATTATGGTAGCCACGGTCAAGCTAAATACTTTAGTATCAGTATAGTATTGAGAGTTAATTTAGTATTGATTTACTGGTAAGGCCATACCTAATTCACGTCGCCTTTTCCTGCGTAATATACAATTTGCTGTATAATTCAAAATGTTAGGGTTTGTCTTTAGCAATTTAATGTTTTCTATTTGTGTAGCGTATAAATATGAGGCTGATGTGTGTGTTTACGTATTGAGGCATGTTGTCCCTTTGTGGATTCCATAATTAATGTAAAAGTGTGCTTCTCTACACACATGATCATCTCTGTGCTACGATAAACTCAGCTCAGTCAAAATGTCCAAGATGTGGAAGTAACAGAGGGTAACTGAGTTTGAAAATGAATAAGGTTATTTGGAGCTATTAAGGTCGCTGTGCTGTGTGTTGTAGCTTCCATTTATTCTATCATTCAGTTTATGAATGTAATTTAATGATGGCTAGACGACTGGACTGAAGTATTTCTGAAACAGCAAGGTGTGTCACAGACAGACATAGTGAGCAACTACCAACAGAGATCCAAGAAATGGAGACACAAATGGACGTGATGACTGTGGGAAAGCACCTGACCAGTGGACATTGGAGCACTGGAATAAAATCAACTTTCTCTAAGAAACTTAATCCAACCAATAGCTAGAAACCAACGCTGCATTATCAGTAAAAACTTACTGGCATCGTGCACCACTGCAAACTGTTCCAGCGTGTAAGAGTTCCAGTCTCAGCAGTTCTCAATGAAAAAAAAAAATGTCAGAATTTAATAGTTGGAAGGTTGGGCAGGGTTTTCTGATTGCTGCTTCATAGTGACCTCTGCTTTACTGACTCTACAGGCTGTCTGAAAACCTAGTGACCCGCCCTGCTCCCCTACTACCTACCTGACCAGCTCCTCAGTAGAGAGGATCCTAATAAGACATGGAACTCATGAGGCAGATTATTTAGACGCTCTACTTATACAAAGATTACATCGACCCCCCCCCCCCCCCCCCCTTTACAAATAATTACACCTTTATACAAACTAAACCTCAATGAGAATTTATTTACATTTGATAAGATCTCCGTTGGTTGCTGCGCATTGATTCGTCCGCCACGTTTGTAGTTCTTTGTGTGAAGAGTCGTGCCGCGCTGAATGCTGGGATTGATCTTCAGCACTGAGGAGGCGTCGGACGCTCCCTCGTTATTCAGTCAGATCATCACTCAGAATTAAGGCGCCTCAGTAGGAGCATTTTAAGGGAGCTAAGGATTTAGACACGCCCTCTTCTCGGGGGAGTGTAGGATGACATGATATGTGTCTGTGTAGAGACAGAGCTAGGTGTTCACACAGACCCTACATGTGTTGACTGTTTACCAGCTTTGGGGTACAAAACATTATTTCTTTATTTAATTTCAGTAATTCTTGTTTCTGGTTTGTGTGAAACTCATGCAAATAAAGAGCCATTGTTCCTCGTCCTGAATTACTAGATAAGCGAGATCTTTAGCAGCGATTCGGTCGCGCTCAGCCTGTCTAATTTCTTGTAGCGTTATCATGTTAAATTGGCCCGAGAAGCTTCCTAAGCTGCAGGGTAATGAGCCCTTCCGTTCTGATAAAACTGTACGAGGAAAATGCTTATATCAGAAGATCGGTTCATTACAGAGGTCCGGGAGCTCGGTAGAGCCGAGCCAGAGTCAGACCGGGGTCATTTTTAGTGCAGCCCTTAGTGGAACCCTTTATCACCCATGGACTCTGCACAGGCGCCTCTCTATCTGCCAGTCAGGGTCCTTACAAAGCGTTTAAAGACCCCACCCACATAGTCCGGTCATCCCGCCCTAGCAGAACCGTGTCTGCTGCAGGCACTGCCAATTATGCACAGTCGACCGGTGGCAACACCGAGTTTCGAACCGAGGAGTTCAGAATCTCGGCAGAATCTGTGCTAGCAGAGTATCCCGCTGTGCCACCCTGGCGCCCAGAACTGTAGTCTGGAGTGTCTAAAAGCATCCGGAGTCCAACAAGGACGTAACGTCTCACCGTGTCTCACCGTGTCTCACATCCTTGGAGAACAAGTGATGAGAAAAACACTTCAAGGATTTGCGGGAGGATTCAGGATTTCATTTATAACAACAGCCGGTGGGAATTTGTGCCATCTCAGTTGAAAGAGCATTTAGTCATGAAAGCCTCGGCTGATGTTCTGATTCATCCCAGAGCTGTTGAGTGGGGCTGAGGTCAGGGCTCTGTGCAGGACACTGGAGCTTTTCTTTACATCTTTATAGAACAGGAAAGGGCCTTCCTTAAACTGTTGCTGCTTATACCGTTGATTTATTCCACCTGTTAGCTACTGTTATGGCTGAAACACATGAATCCAAGTGCCACGGACAGTGCGCCAGTCCATCATAGTGCTTCGTCCGGACAGATGATATCTGGGTTTGAATCTCAGATGGCATCACAGACGGCCGCGCCACCCGAGCGCCCCAGTTTCCTTCCGCGAGCGTCCGGCCCCGTCTGCAGATCTGAGCTTCATGAGCCGAACAGAGACGAGCTTTTTTTCTGAAGCCCTGCAGATTGTTGAATATGCATGATGCTACGCTAACTCGATCTGACAGCTTTATAAAGAATTTAGGCAACAGTGTAAGATTTTAGATGTTCACACTGACCGCTGTGTCACACGAGACCCTCAGTTATAGCACTCGTGCTTTTGGTCCAAAGCGTCCGCCTGGCTTTGATTCCTGCAGATGAAGCTGGCTGTGATACTTGTATGCTAACGATTCTGTGCTACACATGTTCAGTCAGTCACTTATAGCTAATAATTATATAAGACGCTTGTGTATAGAGTAGAGGTTTAAATATTTGACAAATGCATCTATAACCATCTAGTTATGTTATTAAACAGTAATAAATAAACAGCTACTTCTTTAACAAGACGACTAACAAATGTATTTATGCTCAGATCATTATATTACCTTCAATTCAGCGTTCGGCCCTAAACAATATTAATAACAAATAAAATTGTTTCGACAGAATGTGGAGCTATCTCGGCGTTACAGTAACCTCTATGTTAATACGAGCGTTTGGAAACGTTTACGCTGTTTCAGAATCAGACAGAAACGTTTTAACATCGATCTGCAAAAACTCCCTCTGCAGCAGTAACGTCATCTTCTGTGTTAGCCGCTCTGCACCTGCTGATCTCTCTCCTTTATGCCTGGTTCACACTACACGATTTTTGTCATGATCTTCACTCGCCGACCGGTCGGCGCTAGATTTGCAGGCTCGGGAGCAACTCGGCGTTCTCTCAGCGATCAAAACTCGGCTCTCAATCGCTATGTGTGAACTACTCAACAACTCGGTCGAGCTCGGTGACTAAAGACAAATGTCTGGCAAGCTAAATATCTGGATCTGAGTCGGCCGACTGGCAATGAGTGCTATGTCGAACAGCCAATGATAACGCAAGATACGGGGTGACGGGAAACGCAGGGGAGAAGATGTAAAAAGGTGGCACAGGGGGACACACTCAAGTTTTATAGTATTTCTTTTTTTTTTTTTTTTTTTTTTTCACTTTTTTTCCCCAATTTTTCTCCCCTAATCTAGTTGTGTCCAATTTACCCTGATTGCTCCTCTATACTGATTCGCCCCTTCACCGCTGACTGAGGACGCCTTTCAACTGACATGCGCCCCCTCCGGCACGTACAGTCAGTACAGACTGCATTTTTCACCTGCACGAGTCGAGTTCATACACCGACAGGCACTGTGTACGGAGGGCCACACCCCCATCAGCATTATTCCTCAGCCCTGTGCAGGCGCCATCAGTCAGCCAGCAGGGGCCGCAGTCGCACCAGTTATGAGGACCTATGATCTGACTTTCTTACCCTCT
Source organism: Trichomycterus rosablanca (assembly GCF_030014385.1). Taxonomy (NCBI): domain Eukaryota; kingdom Metazoa; phylum Chordata; class Actinopteri; order Siluriformes; family Trichomycteridae; genus Trichomycterus; species Trichomycterus rosablanca. The sequence goes on from NC_085995.1 coordinate 40,417,845, forward strand.
AACCCTGAACAACAGCCAATCATTGTTCATGCAGCCGCCCAGCCCAGTCGGATGGCAGAGCTGAGATTCGATACGATGTAATCGAAACCCCAACTCTGGTGCGCTAGTGTACTTTACCGCTGCGCCACCTGAGCGGCCAGTTTTACAGTATTTCTGACCTTATCGATCTCCACAAAACATTCATACAAAACACCAATGTTACATTGCAAAACATACTTATTAACCTCCAACTCACTACAGAACAGACGATCCATGCTGCTCGCGTAGCCAAATCCACTCACATTCATTTATTTTCCCTCTTTTTTTTTTTGCTTTTACGCTGCACATCAGCGCACAAACTTTGATCGCTCGCTTACTGTTGACGTGCTATTTTAGACGTGGTGTCATTAAACCCCTCGTCACTTCTTGCGTTTGTTTTCGTGACTAAACGTAGTTTGGGAGAGCAGAGAAGCCCCTATCACCCATCAGGCGAGCTTCTCTGGTCTCCCAAACTACATTCAGTCACACGAGAAGTGACGAGGGGTTTAATGATACCACGTCCAAAAATACACGTCAACAAGAAGCGAGAGATCAAAGTTTGTGCGCTGATGTGCAGCGTAAAATCAAAGAGGAAAAATTAATGAATCTGAGTGGATTTGGCTTGGATTGTTCTATAGTGAGTTGGAGGTTTTTTGCAATATATTGTTTGCAATGCAGCGTGGGTGTTTTGTAGAGAACGATCAGGTCAGAAATACTGTAAAGCTTGTGTGTGTGCTGATGTATTCTGATATAAACTATATTACACCCCTGTCCCACCTGTTTACACTCCTCCCCTGTGTTTCCCCTCACACCGTATCTTGCGTTCTCATTGGCTGTTCGACAAAGCACTCACTGCCAGTCGGGCAACTCAGATTGAGATATCTGACGTGCTAGAAATCTCGCCTCGGCGAGCCGCTCGGATCGAGTTGTTGAGTATTTCACACATAGCGATTGAGAGCCGAGTTTCGATCGCCGAGAGAACGCAGAGTTGCTCCCGAGCCGGTAAATCTAGTGCCGACCGGTCGCCGAGCGAAAATCAGGGCAAAAATCGTGTAGTGTGAACCAGGCATTACACTGTATGGCTGAAAGTATTTGGACACTTAACCATGAGCTTGTTAGACATTCCATTAAAAACAAATGCTATCAAAATAGCGTGACCGCTGTGATCCTTGTAGCTGCAAGACTGAAATATATCTGTAGGAATTTGTGCCCATTCAGTCAAAAGATGACGGCGTTTGTACGGCTGGGCACCGATTGGTCAGTTGATGTTCCAGTTCATTCCAGAGCTGTTGAGTTGGGCTGTGGTTGGTTCTTTGTGCAGGTCGTCTATAGACCGAGCTTTTCTTCATGTCTTTATAGAGCTTGCTTTGTGCACAGGGTCATGCTGGAACAGGAGAGGGCCTTCCCTAAATGGTTGCTGCAAAGTTGGAAGCATGTTGTTTCCTTTATATTATTGATTTATTACATCGGTTAGCACCTGCTGTGGCTAAAACACATAAATTCAGTAATTACACGCGGCGCCCAATGCTTGTATCCATGTAGCGTACTTTATGTTGCATTTTAATTTCAATTTACTTTGAGCTTCTCCTGAAAAAAGTTTATAAAGTCTGAGTTCTTTAATATTCTGAATAGGGGTGGGGCGACGCGTCAACATAGTCGACGTAATCGATTACGAAAATACGTCGACTAGCAAAAACGTGCGTCGACGCGTCGCAAAGGTGGCCACGCCCACTAAAAACTTGGATTTCTCTGGGAAAGCTGCGGCTAAAAAACTCTATCATGAGCGTCTATAGTTTAGGAGTGTTTTTCACAAAGATACAACAATGTGGCGCTCTGTAAACTTCGCAAAGTGAAGATGGTTTATCGTAGCTGTACGACGTCTATGCACGAACATTTAAAGCACAAGCATTTTCAAGACGTCAGCAAAACACGCCGGTATGTTTGTTTACATTTACTTCTCCACCCTAGTGTTATATTTTATTAACAAATGTAGCTACGGTGCTAACGTTAGTAGCAGTCGCTGTTAGTAGTTGGTTCTCTGTCTTCATTGTCCCATGTTAGTAAAATAAATTCACCAATTAAAGTAATTTCTGCACCGGTGCGTTATGTAAGATTGTTATTTGGCCGTTTTATATTTTTCTTTTTACTTTAATGTTGCGTTGGAGGAAGAGACAAGTTTAAACTAACATTACAGCCTGTCTTATTTATTTTCTTTGCACTTCATCGATGTAAGAATACATTTATCAGTGATCATCAACTACATATTTCACCAGAATGAAGTCATTCCCAGTTATAACTATTTAAGTCTGAAGTCTAGTTTTGAAGTAGAACATTAATTTTATATTTCAGGTAAAGAGTCGCTGTGACATACAGTGATAAATAAAACTGTCACAGCCATTTAAATGTGAGGTCTAGTGTTTTTTTTCTGATGAGAGATCTGATAACACTGTGGTGATTATACCACTATCACTGTAATTCTGATCTGCTTTATGTTTCTCTTTTTAAGGGTCAAGCTAAGATAGAAGTGTGGAGGACTTTTTAAACAAGCTGGAATATGCACAGAAAGAATTCCTGCTGTACTGCACATCTGTATATGTATTTATAACAAATGAAGGCGCTCTATATTCCTTTACTTGAATTTTACAAGCTTTTTTTTTTATATTATGGGAGATTTCATGTTTGACATTATGATAAAGGTACGTATTACTGCAGGTATGTTTTGCAGAATTCTGCCCTGAAGTGCATTTTGTGTTAAGAGAAGATTAGAGAAAATATTGAAGTATTAAGATGAATTCTGTTTTTCATTATTTTATGTAAGCGCACACATAAACCCCTTTAAAATATGCAGTAAATAAGTTTAGATTAATCGATTAATTGGAAAATAATCGTTAGGTTAATCAATAAGAAAATAATCATTAGGTGCAGCCATAATTCTGATGTAGCTGTAGGTTTACATTCAGCTTTTTTATTTCTACATCAAATAAACAACAAACCAAGGGGGTATGAACCATGACCTCTGTAGCTCATTTCATTCAAAACATCTATAATAAACACACATGGTTTCTTAAGGAAGGTGCATCACATGTTACTGAGACCGTGTTTTCATTTCTACTATAAAATAAAAACAAATATTAGAAGTATATTCGTTTCACGCCATGTCTGATGAGGCACAGAAACACCGAGACGTTGCGTGGCCGTTTGCAATAACACCCTCAGACTGCGTCTCATCGACTATTTTAAAGCATTTCTGCTGGTTTTGACTGAATTTACCGAGCGAACTCCCTTCAGTCCTCTCACAGAAACTCGGCTCAGATATGAATCACAATGAAACACAGATATTCCAGCCAAAGGTCACCATCACCAGCAGATGCCATTTAGTCGTGGACGTTTATATTCTGGACGGGCTCGGTCTCCGGATGATTGACGTTTTGATGAAGACATTGGAATTTTTATGATTTGCACTAGAGGCTGGAAATACTCTCCAGACGTCTCTTCATAAAGTCCACAGCTTTTCTCCTTCTCCTTCTTTTTTGGTCGCAGTTTATCTCCAAAAGTCCAATTCCACCACACTGTCCAAGGGGGGTCTTTACTCCGACACGTGGAGATGCTTTTTCAGCAGTAAGGATGTTCCAAATCCTGCCATTTTCAGCACTATTTCTAGGATTGTTTATGTTTCTTGGCTGTGTCATTTTCTCCATGTTGACGTCAACAGTTTACATTCATTTCTTTGTCTTGGCGGCTCCTCTCTTGGCGAACGTGCTATTTCTCTAAAACCATGAGACCTGGCTGCTGGGTTTGGTCTGGCTTTACGGTGTTTTATGGGAACTCCGTTGAAGTTGTTCCTGGTCTGCTATAATGTAGTACACATGTAGTGATGCTCCCACCACCATACTTCACTTTGGGTATAGTTGGAGGCCCAAAAACATTGCCACACTGGGTGAGTTCCCAAAAATGGACCCAGTACAGAACCACTACATTTATATTTTCAGCATTTAGCAGATGCCTTTATCCAAAGCAAATTACATTACAGCTACTTTATACAGTCTGAGCAATTGAGGGTTAAGGGGCCTTGCTCAAGGGCCCAACAGCAGCAACTTGGCAGTTATGGGGCTTGAACCAGCAACCTTTGGATTACTAGTCCTGTACCTTAACCACTTAACCACTAGGCTACAGCTTGAGTTCTTAGATGTTCAGAATTGAGTCTGAACAAATAATCAGACCCATAAAACACACGTTATTGGTCCATTGAAGTTCCTGGTCTGCTACAATATAAAATATAATATAGTACTGATGTAGTGATGCTCCCACCACCATACTTCACTGTAGGTATGATGGTTGTTTTTTTCAACCGGTTGAACATCAGACCCTAAAAAGGAGAACATCAGACCCCAAAAAGAGAACATCAGACCCTAAAAAAAGAACATCAGACCCCAAAAAGGAGAACATCAGACACCAAAAAGGAGAACATCAGACCCCAAAAAAAGAACATCAGACCCCAAAAAGGAGAACATCAGACACCAAAAAGGAGAACATCAAAAACCTAAAAGGAGAACATCAGACCCCAAAAAGGAGAACATCAGACACCTAAAAGGAGAACATCAGACCCCAAAAAAAGAACATCAGACCCCAAAAAGGAGAACATCAGACACCTAAAAGGAGAACATCAGACCACACAAAGGAGAACATTAGACCCCAAAAAGGAAAACATCAGACCCCAAAAAAGGAGAACATCAGACACCTAAAAGGAGAACATCAGACACCACAAAGGAGAACATCAAACCCAAAAAGGACTCGATTTAGAAGATCTAAGAACTTTTCTGCTGTAGTGGTTCTGTACTGGGTCCACTTTTGATTTCTTTTTTGGGAACTCACCCAGTGTTGCAGCGTTTTTGGAGCAGTGTCTCGTTTCTGGAGCAGACCCCATACGTAAGTCCATGTTCTGTCCATGCTACACCAGTTGTTGGGTTTTGGAGAGCCACTCCTGTATCGCCGGTTGTCGCAGAGCCGCTTGTCAACCAGTTCTCAGTCCTGCTCTGTCCCTGTTCTGTCCACTTTCTCCGTCTTTAGCCTCAGTGTTGTTCTCCCCTGGTTTGGAATCCTGGATCCCTTATCAGCAACAAAAGGTCAAAATTCTAGAAGATTAATTTTTTAATCCAGGGAGAACCTGACAGAACTGTGAAGGATCCAGATCAGACGTTCTTTCATTATCACCTAAATAAATGATGTTTGTTCCACCTGCGAAAGCTTTCAAAGCGAATATTAAACCTCAGACAGGCGACAGACGGAACCCAGACGGGGGCGACGGGTTCCCACGTTCAGATCACGTGACGGAGGAGAGAACGCAGCTTGGGACTCGGAACAGATCTTTTCCGTAAAGCATGCTAATGTGCTTCAGATTGAAATTTGTCGGCGTGATATGTAGAGTAAACAAACGACGGGCGCGAGGCCGGGGGAGCGGGCGCGGCCAGAGAATGCTGATGGAGTTTCCTGCTGAGCGCTCGCGCCGCTTTAATAAACGAGAGGCGGAACGTTCCCCGCGGGTTTTTAGCCTGTTGTTTAAATCATTTCACGCCGTGTTAACTCGCTCACGTTAGCTAAGAATAAACATTCAGATTTTTAACTTACATCACATGACCGAAAGTATTGAGTTCTGGATCGAGCCACACCCACTGCTGACAAGTGTATAATATTCAATATTTACCCTATAATGTTATATTAAAAGTACAGGGACACCCATAACAAGTGTAATAAATAATAATGTAGAGTAGAACATCAGACCCCAAATAGGAGAACATCAGACCCCAAAAAAGAGAACATCAGAGCTCTAAAGGTGAACATCAGAGCTCTAAAGGTGAACATCAGACCCCAAAAAAGGACATCAGACCTCAGAAAAGAGAACATCGGACCCCAAAATGGAGAACATCACACCCCAAAAATAGAACATCACACCCCAAAAAGAACATCACACCCCAAAAAGAAGAACATCACACCCCAATAGGAGGGAATCAGACTCCAAAAAGGTGGAACATCCGACTTGAGAGAGAACGAGTGAGAGCGAGAGAGAATGAGAGAGTACAGTAAACGAGAGAAAACAAGAGAGTATAAGAGAGAGAATGAGAGAGAATGAGTGAGAATAAGAGAACGAGAGTGAGAGAGAACGAGAGAGAATAAGAGAACGAGAGTGAGAGAGAACGAGAGCGAGAGAGCAAACAATCCTCGTCTGGCAGGATTTAATGAGTGGAATGTGAATGTCAGATACCCGAGCCTGACCCCGGTCTGAATCCGTGACCTTTAGCTTAGCTGAAGCGGTTATATCTCGGCGGGACGACCATCGATCACTCCGCCACTCGGTTCCTCTGCACCTGTACGGGGGCGCCGTCTTCACCCTGCTGTCATGCATATTTAGATCGGCGACGATGGACGCGGGTCAGCAGAGTCCCGTCACTCACCGGTACTGACCGCTGCGGCTGCAGCTGGAGTCCGTCAGACATCAGGTAGGCTTCACCCATCAGTCCTGATACCAGCCAGAACCACAAGAACCAGAACTTACAGAAGATACGAGGGTTCTTCAAAACGTTTTTGAACTTTATTTATTAAGAATTTCAAAAACAAACTCCATTACTTTTCTACATCGTCACCTTCCGATGCATAGTTCCAGCATCATACCGACTTTTTAATGCCGTCAGCAAGAATGGTTTTGGTTGAGCGTGTAGCCACTGATCACATCATCACATGAAAATCTTCTTCCCCTTAAAGCTTCTTTCAGGGTCCAAAAAAGGTGGAGATCAGACGGAGCTAAATCCGGACTATAAGCATCTCTCACTCTCTCAGACACGACCGATTCCCACTCCTCCCTCACCGCTTATAACCACAATATACAATATGAGTTACAATATTATCAAACATACAGGGGGAGAAAAGGGAGAACCTACTAATGCTCTTCCCGTGAGCTTCAGTAGATACAGATAATGAACATTTCTGTTCTAAATTAATTGATGAGAATATTCTCAAGTTTATGATCAGAAGGATGAATCTGTGAGGGTAACAGGACTGAGGGACTAAAACATGGATTTTAACCACATTATTCTACATTTCTTATAGGAAATAAAGATTAAAAACATGGATGTGATCTGGAGTCACCAAATGAAGCAGGAACAAAGGATTTCTGACAGATTTTACTCTTATATTTCATTCTAAAGTGTTAGAGAGTGGGGATGTGAACAAATACTATTATGTCAGTGTTAAAGGTTTTTTTTATTAATGCCTAAAACTATATCTCCTAAATTTGCAGTTAGATGAATGTGCAGGACACTTTGTTTCATTAAAAAAATGCATTTTAAAGTTAATTTTATCTTCTTTTACACATATAATGTCCTGGGGACGGAAATGGCCCCGATTCTTCTCTGTTCATGTTTGTGTTGGTGCTTTTATTGCTGCTTGTTTATTTTATTTAGTACTTGATCGTATTTATTAGCGTTTTCAGTGTGTGTTCGTACAACGTGGGGATTAGAACCCGATATAAAAAAGTCATGCTATTATAAAGAAAGCAGCCGGCAGCTAATCAGCGCTACGGCTGTTAAAAGCTCACGGTTCAACCATCCGCTCCTAAAATTCACCCAATTTATGATTCTGGCTGCAGGCGGGAGAACATCAAACCCAAACCCTGCGCTGAACGTTCACGGGGGGTGTGGAGCCGACGCGGACCGGGATGTTTCACCCTGCCTGAGCGGTTTTTCCATCATCTGGTGCTAATCCTCAGACCCACTAGCATGAAATTTCACTGCACTCGCTTGTCTCAGGAGGCTTCGGGTCTGTGTGAGAACCTGGTGACCCGCCCTGCTCCCCTAATACCTCCCTGATCAGCTCCTCAGTAGAGAGGATTCTAATAACACATGGAGCTCATGATCAGATTATTTAGACGCTCTACTTATACAGAGATACGCCGATTACGTCACCGAAGTTTTAGCTTACTAAACTAACAATGAACATCCGCTTTGTTCAGCGTTCGGCTTGAGCGGTGCAGTAAAATGTCTGAACCTGCATCAGTGTGGAATAAGCATCAGATCCAGGGTTACAGCTCCACATGTATCTGTGTTTATCTGGATTCTCCTCCCTGTTTCACTTTTTACGGGACTCACTACGGACTGAATAATGAAGAACTTGTTAGGCTCTGTGGCATCAGGGGAATGTACCATCTCTCCCTGATGCCACAGGCCTTACAGAGCAGAAACGAGCTGTGCCTTTTATTACCTGGCCAGCTCGTTAGGGCGAAGTGGCTACACCTGTGCCTTCCCTTATTTAAGGGATAGGTGCAGAGCTGTAGCCGTCGCACCTTCTGCTCTTGTTGGCTGTTTCTTTTTTCTTTCTTTGAGTTTGTTTGACACTGCGGTGTCCTTTTATGTTTATTGTTTTTTTATCTTTAGGTTGTGCCGCCGCACTGTGCCGCCGCCGCCGTGCCGCTGCCGCCGGGCCACCGCTAGTGGGCGCCACCACGCCGCCGCCGCCGCCAAGCTGCCGCCATAGTGCCGCAGCTGTCGTGCCGCCGCCGCCGCCTGGTTGCCGCTCTCAGGTCGCCGTCGGGCCGCTGCCGCCGAGCCGTCGAGCCGCCGTGCCGCCGCCACCTAGAGACCCCACGACTGCGCCCAGAGGAACGTGACCCCCTCCCAGCTACCGCTGGTGACAGCGTCACGTTCCGCCCTCTGGAGCGCAGGAGCAAATGGCCACTTCCCAGCCACCCTGGCTGGTGACAGCGCCTTTGCCATTAACTTTTGAAACCCGCAAATCGATCACACCCGGTAGCTGGCATGGCTCTTTCCAGCATTGGTTGCTGGAAAGCGCCATGCCACGCAGCTATTGTCGGTGTTACCCCCCCTTCTTCGGCCAACAGCGCGAGGTGGTCCATCTCGCGAACCCACTCTTTGCTTCAATAGCGCCGGGAGCGAGTCTGCCACTAGCGCCGCTGTGGCAGGCTGTTAAAGCTCCCGGTCGGGAGGCAAGAGTCCTGGGTTCGCGCCTCGCGCTTCCCCTTTTCTTTTGTATGCTTTTTTTTGTTCCTTTTCAGCCCCCGACGTCCGGCTGCCTTCGGGATTCCCCGAAGTGTTTTTTGTTATTGTTATTCCTTTTATTTTATGTATATTATGTTTATGATTTTGTAAATAAAACCCTTTTTTAGTTAAACCTCCGCATCCCTGGGTCCTTCCTCCCCACATCATAACAGAACTCACATTATTTTTTGCTAGTTATAACTTTTAGTTTAATTTAATGTTGTGTTTGTATGATTTGTGTAAATTCAAAGTATCCTTCAGGCCACCCGAGGAGGACGTGGCTTCCTGCTGAGTCTGGTTCCTCTCAAGGTTCCTTCCTGTAATTTTAAGGGAGTTTTTAGTCGCCACTGTTGCCCTCGGTTTGCTCAACAGGAGGTTTTTGGTCTGTCGGTCCCGGATTCTGTAAAGTTTATTGTGAAAAATAAATAAATAATTCAAATTGACTTGAATTGAATTAAGGCGCTTCAGTAGGAGCATTTTAAGGGATCTAAGGTTAAAAATGTAGACATGCCTTCTTCTCGGGAGTGTACGATGACATAAAATACAACTATGTAAAGAGAGAGCTAGGTTTTCCGACACACCCACTGACTCTGGGAATCCAAAGATAGTTCAGTCGTAGGGTAAGACTGAGCAGAAGCACCTCGACGTCTCTGTGAAGGATCCACACTAAGCCTCCTGAGACGTGCAGTGAAATTTCATGCTAGTGGGTCTGAGGATTAGCACCGAATGATGGAAAAACCACTCAGGCGGGTGAAACATCCCGGTCCGTTTCGGCTCCACACCCACCGTGAACGTTCAGCTCAGGACTTGATGCCTGCAGCCAGAACCGTCCGTTCGTCTGAGTTCTTCAGACATCTTGTGGAGTCCAGAGATTGTTGTCTTAGTTACATAAACAGCAGGAGGAGTTTCGTTGACTGCTCATGCGACCGAGGTCCCTGGTGTAAGAGCCGCCTCTGTAATTGCATGTGTGGTGTTTAGAAAGTGTGCACCAGTCCCCCGTGTACGCTGGAGAAACAATGGCTTCTATACACCCGAGATGAAAAGCAAGCAATAATAGAGCTGTGAAAACCTAGCTCTCTCTCTCTCTACACAGACACATTTCCCATCATCCTACACTCCCGAGCAGAGGGCGTGTCTAAATTCCTAGATAGCCTTAAATTGCTCCTACATAGGCGCAATTCTGAGTGATAATCTGACTGAATAATGAGGGAGCGTCCAATTATCACTCAGAAGAGACATCAGGTTGCATTTCTTGATGCAGCGGCGGACCGTGTTACATGACAACAATTTTCTGAAGCACTCCTGAGCCCATGTGACTGTATTTGGCACAGTAGCATGATGGTTCCTCATTCAGTGTTGATGTTGAATCTAGTGGGTGAAGGTTAAGGGCCTTGCTCAAGGGTCCAACAGTGGCAACCTGGCAGTAATCAAGTCAAGTTTATTTATATAGTGCTTTTTACAATGAACATTGTCTCAAAGCAACTTTACAGAATACAGGACCAACAGACCAAAAACCTCCTGTTGAGCAAGCCGGGGGCAACAGTGGCAGGAAAAACTCCCCTAAAATTACAGGAAGGAACCTTCAGAGGAACCAGACTCAGCAGCGACCCGAGTGGCCTGGAGGAAACTTTAAATAAATAGGATTTACACAAATCATACAAATACAAAATTCAATTGAACTAAAAGTTATAACTAGTGAAAAATGATTGGATTTCTTCATTATTTGTCTGTAATAAAGTCTGAAGTGAATTCTTTACTTTGCTGGTGCAAACATGCCAGGTGTCCGTCACATCTAGCAGGAGCAGCATTGTTGGCACAGCAGTCTCGACGTGCAGGATTCAACCTCAGGGTTTGTTTGTTTGTTTATTAGGATTTTAATGTCATGTTTAACACTTTTGGTTACATTCATGACAGGAAACGGTAGTTTATCTTCACACAAGGTTAATCAGTTCACAAGGTTATATTGAACACAGTCATGGACAATTTAGTATCTCCAATTCACCTCACTTGCACGTCTTTGGACTGTGGGAGGAAACCGGAGCACCCGGAGGAAACCCACGCAGACACGGGGAGAACATGCAAACTCCACACAGAAAGGACCCGGACCGCCCCACCTGGGGATCAAAACCACAACCTTCTTGCTGTGAGGCGACAGAGCTACCCACCGAGCCACCGTGCCGCCCCGACCTCAGGGTAAAACACCAGAAGATGGAGTTACAATGTGAATCATTAAGAGTAAAATATCAGTTCTACGGAGAGTAGCTTTAGACTCCGCCCACTAATTATTACAGCAGAACTAAAAGGGAGAGCGAGCAGGTAACAAGGTCATGAAGCTTCCACAGGACATCAGCGCCCACCTCCCCCACCGTCACCAAACCTGAGTGATCGGACAAGAGAGGCAGAATGACAAAAACCCGACATCCCTGATCACCACACGTTTCTATCACCTAGAACCCCCAAGCTCTGCTCCTCTGTCTATATTTGGGCTGGGCAGTAGTGGGGTTCGAACCAGCAACCCTTTTGATTATCATTAATCAACAATAATTTATAATTCTACTATAATTTTACTCCAGCTGAAGCTTTTCTTCTGAGCTTAACTTCTACTTATTCACCCTCATGAATAAAGCGCATTTTCTCCTTCCTACCCGAAAATCCTCCTCCATTCTGAATCAGTGAACCGGATCAAATACAAACAGACAGGAAATAAATCACACTGGAACCTGGGGGGGTCTATAGAACAAAGGTGGCTCGCTTCTCTGATTATTTTTTGCGTACGTCTTAACTTTGAGATCTGAACCGACAGGATCAGCAGAAGGTTTAGAAGAGTGAGGTATAGTATATGGCCAAAAGTATTTGGACACGGCAGCTAGAACAGTACTCGCTCTTCTGAGAAGCTGTCTGTGTATGGGAATTTGTGCCCATTCAGAAGAGTTTATACGTAGACACGTCGCTGCTCTGTGATGTTAAATTGGTGCCATTTTTCCATCCCCAGGACATTATATGTATAAATGTTTATGAAAATAACTTTAAAAGGGTTTTTTATAGAGCAAAGTGTCCTGCATGGATCCATGTATCTCAATCAGGGGTGTCAAACTCCCAGGTGGATCGGTCCAGGTCTTTTCTGTGTGGAGTTTGCATGTTCTCCCCGTGTCCAGGTGCTGTCAGGTTAATTGGAGGTAATAGAAATGACCCTAAGTGTGTGTGTGCCGTGTCTATGTGGCCTGTGATGGATTGGCGACCTGTCTGGAGTGTTTCCTACCTTTCGCCCAATGAATCAGACCCACTGCAACCCTGACCAGGATAAAGCGCTGGTTAAACAGACAATGAATGAATGAACTTCATCGCTCCACATTACAGTAAAGCACACCGCTGTCTATCGCTCGTACTCAGTGTTCAGGGTCTGGACCGACGTCCGGTGCCAACGTCCTGCCAGGCTGGTAAGTAATAGCGACGGCACACCGCTGGACGAAGAACTAAATCAAATGTTCATGAGTTAGATCCCATCTGATAACTGGAAGTCGTTGCGCCCTTGAGAGAAGCGTTTAATCAGACGTATTTTGGATTACGTCAGCCGAGGCACCCCTGCCCACACTTTTGTGGTTTGAGATCTACTATTTCAGTCGACAGGTCATCCTGATCTACTTTTTAAGGTCGGCCTCATCATGTTTTAAAAAAGCTCTGAATCTTTATTAAATGCACTTTAGTTTCCTATATTGATATTCAGCTTTACAGGGCAGCGAGTGAAAAATCCCACTGACCTTATTCTGATGATTGGAACTGAATGGTGTCGGTCAGGTTTATGTAGTCTGGACAGGAGCTGCTGATGCCAATTCTTAAGCAGCTTCCAAGTGTTCATCAGTAAGTGTGGATACATATTTAGTTGATACAAAAATGCTGTCAAATATGCGGCACATTTTCTCATTCTCATTTTCCCTCAGCTGCAGGTTCCAAAATTGTCCAGCAGAGGTGCTTGACTTCATATGAATGTCAGATTGAGGGTTCAAATTTCTCCGCCAGCTTCTTCCACGTGTCCACATCATCTCTGCAGAGTTCCTGTCCGAATCGAAGCGTTTTTGGTTCCTTTGTGCTCGGTTGCGCGCTCATCTTCACGAACAGTGCAGGTTACAGAAGGAAAAATGCAAAAATGGTGCAAACTGGCTACTGATGAATGAAAACTTTCTAGATTAGCGGTGCTTTAGGCGGGCTGAGACATAGAGTAGACTAGAGTCCGAGCCAAGTCACGAGTCTTTAGACTAGAGTCCGAGTCAAGTCACGAGTCAATATAATCTACACAGAACATATATTATAAATGTAGCGTTGAAATAAAGAAATAATCTGTAAGTTCAGATAAAAACAACAACAGATTAGCGAGTGTATTTAGCCGTTTTACTTCGTGTCTTTACTTTCCTCCTCATTGTGTAAATGAATGTAATTTCTGTAACAAGAAGGTTCCAGTTAAAAGCTTCAACTGATACGTTTTGTTTTCATTACAGAACAAAAGCGCTCGATAAATCACGGCACAGCGGCCAAAATCCCAAACACAGCAAAAACCATCATAACCGCTGCTTACCTTAGCTTCTGTTCTTCCAGATGCTATTACATTTATAAGCGTGCGTCCCATTAGGAACAGAATCCGTTATTTTGTAAATGTGCTTATAATTAAAAACCTCCAAACTTTTCCCGGTCGTGAAGTAAAACAGGAAGTGGTTAGAAAGCCGATCGAGCGTTTCATTACCGCGTCATCTGTGTGACGCAAACTGAATAATTGCAAATAACAGCATTTCTTACTAACAATTACAATCAGAAGCTCTGATTGGTTCAGAAAGCGGTTCTTACAATCATTAGCGCCAATTCTGTAGGAGCGTTTCGTTCACATTATCTGTTACTGTGAAGTGCACTACGTAGGGTATTCCACCATTTTAAGTGAGATTCATATTCAAAGGTAACGAGAATGTTCAAATGAAGTGAACTTCAGACTGTGTAGGGAGTAGGGAGCGACGCTTCATCACTACACCGGAAGCTGGAGCATTTACACATTGCGTGTGTTGCGGGTTAAGATGGCCGGAGCGTTATTATTATTAGAGAGCAGAGCTCACGGGAAGAGCATTAGTAGGTTCTCCCTCTTTTTCCCCTGTATGTTTGATAATATTGTAACTCTGACTGAGAAGATTCATCTCCATGTTCATTCCTATTACCTCCGTTTGTTCCTAGTTCGTATTAGTTTATTTTAAAAAGAACATTTTGTGATCTGTGTTCTTGTGCTTTAGCATGTTCTCCATGCTGTTATATTTCATTTATTTACTAATTCTAGGTTAAAAACTCAGTCCTGTTACTGAATGAACTTCATCGCTCCACATTACAGTAAAGCACACCGTTCTCTACCGCTCGTACTCAATGTTCAGAAACAGGACCAACGTTCGGTGCCAACGTCCTGCCAGGCTGGTAAGTAATAGCGACGGCACACCGCTGGACAAAGAACTAAATCAAATGTTCATGAGTTTGATCCCATCTGATAAGTAAACGTTGTTGCGCCCTTGAGAGAAGCGTTTAATCAGACGTATTTTTTAGGAAACGTCCCTGAGCAGCATGTCAGTGTTCAGGGAGTGAGGTATAGTATATGGCCAAAAGTATTTGGACACGGCAGCTAGAACAGTACTCGCTCTTCTGAGAAGCTGTCTGTGTATGGGAATTTGTGCCCATTCAGTTGAAAGATGGCTGGGTGCTGATCGATCAGTTGATCTTCTGGTTCATCCCAGAGCTGTTGAGTGTGGCTCATATTTAAAGGTGCAGTCATGCTTAAGTATGTAAGGACCTTCCCTAAATTGTTCCTGCACTATCAGAAGCATATCATTTACACCAATCAGCCATAACATTAAAACCACCTCCTTGTTTCTACACTCACTGTCCATTTTATCAGCTCCACTTACCATATAGAAGCACTTTGTAGTTCAACAATTACTGACTGTAGTCCATCTGTTTCTCTGCATGCTGTTCTTCAATGGTCAGGACCCCCACAGAGCAGGTATTATTTAGGTGGTGTTTCATTCTCAGCACTGCAGTGACACTGACATGGTGGTGGTGTGTTAGTGTGTGTTGTTCTGGTATGAGTGGATCAGACACAGCAGCGCTGCTGGAGTGTTTAAATACCGTATCCACTCACTGTCCACTCTATTAGACACTCCTACCTAGTCGGTCCACCTTGTAGATGTAAAGTCAGAGACGATCGCTCATCTATTGCTGCTGTTTGAGTCGATCATCTTCTAGACCTTCATCAGTGGTCACAGGACGCTGCCCACGGGGCGCTGTTGGCTGGATATTTTTGGTCGGTGTACTATTCTCAGTCCAGCAGTGACAGTGAGGTGATTAAAAACTCCAGCAGCGCTGCTGTGTCTGATCCACTCATACCAGCACAACACACACTAACACACCACCACCATGTCAGTGTCACTGCAGTGCTGAGAATGATCCACCACCTAAATAATACCTGCTCTGTGGGGGTCCTGTGGGGGTCCTGACCATTGAAGAACAGGGTGAAAGGGGATAACAAAGCATGTAGAGAAACAGATGGACTACAGTCAGTAATTGTAGAACTACAAAGTGCTTCTATATGGTAAGTGGAGCTGATAAAATGGACAGTGAGTGTAGAAACAAGGAGGTGGTTTTAATGTTATGGCTGGAAGGATCGAAACCTAATTACACGAGTGCTCTTTCTTCAGCCCCACACACACCACAAACTTAATAAACTGAATAATGAAAGACTGTTAAACTTTCTTGTGCTTGTTCGAGACTTTTATTCGAGTCTCCGAACCCCTCGTTCACATTACCGAGCTCTGTAAACAACAGCGTCCCCGGAGGACGATGACTGAACGCCGCGCCACGGCCAAACTAGTTCAGCTAATCAGCCTGACGCTGCGCTGTACCGTTAAAGCTCATCCCGGATCTTCCCTCCTCGTTAAAAGCGTTAGATCTTCGTCCGGCGCTCGGCGTCCCCGTTATTTCTGAGAGCGATCCGTCTACCGCGGCCTGCTAATTGAGCGCGACTGGGCTGCTCCGCTAGCGCCACTTTCCGCTGAGAGTAATTAAACCTTCGTTATGTTCCGGATTCGTACTTTAAAGTGAAGAAGCATTTAGGATAATATTGAGGACAGTGTGTGGTGATTGGTCAGCGGATGAAGTGCTGCTCAAAACAATCTCAAAAAATTATACAACCCTAATCAGAAGAGGGGGGACGGCATGATAAATGCAAATAATAAAACACAGAGTTTCTTACATTGACTTTGACTTTTACTTTATTGACTGTTGCAGGTCTGAAATGCAGGAATGGATGTTTATTAATAAATGAAATGAAGTTGAGCAGATGAAAGATGAAATATCTCAGCTTCATCCTGTCTGACATCAAATAAACATCAAAGTCCAAGTAAGAAACTCTGTGTTTTTATTATTTGCATTTTGCAAACTGTCCCAACTTTTTCTGATTTGGGGTTGTAGAAAAATCTTTGACGATGTCCTTGGTACAGACTGACCTCAGACTGATTAGCGGACGCCGTAACTCATGCCGAAATGCTAAGCAAGTCTGGAGCATGGAAACCCCCCGGGGAGGATTTGTAAATAAAAAAGCGCTGGTATAAAGCGTTCTGTCGGTCAGTCCTCGCGCTGCTTGTTGCTCGTCAGCTTTATCGTCGTCCTTTCGCCCGCATCAGCACGCCGCGTCCGTTCCACACCGTGCGAAACGGCGGACGAGGCAGAGCGCGACCCTGCTTACGAGCGGCGGGTTATTTATAAAGTTTTATCACCCTGAAGGGAGGCGAGTCGCCCCCAGCAAACACTGCAGAATCAAACTGCAGCCGCTGCACAAATTCAATTAAAGAGACCGTCTCAGCGGGCGCGAGTCAGCGGGGGGCGCCGGCTTCAGCCACGCCAAGCATCCGGCCGGGCGTCATTCAATCATCCCTCGGAAACGCCAAAACGCTCTTTTTTTCTTTTCCCACTGAAGGTCACGCGTCCGCGTCGGGGAGAAACAAACGATGCTCTGTGGGTTCGGAACGCCAGCCCCCCCACCACCACCGCACCGCCCCTGACTGGCATTTTAAACAGGAACCATTACAACAGATCTCAGTGGTGCAACTCTGTACTCGGCTTGCCCGAGCCGTGCCAGGCTTCAGCACATCCGTCCCGACCCCCCTGTGCCCGCTCATCTAAAAATAATTAAACAAATGTTAGAGCATCAGTTACTGCTGCCACGCGACTGCAGTTTTAATCAGTGTGAGGTTTTTATTCCACGTTTAACTGACCGTCAGCTCACCTCCGTCCTAAAAAAGTCGGGACAGAGTGTAAAGTAAAAAGCCAAACGTGTGTCTGGGTCTGATAGAGACACACAGGGAATAATAGAATGTGAGGCTCTGAGTATTTCTCCATCTACTGTACATAATATCATCAAATCATTAAAGAACAACCATTCAGGTTCTTACTGATAAAAAGCTCAAAAGTCATGACGCTGCTGTCTCTTAACATGAAACCACACGCGCTCACATGTTCAACATCACATCGATTTACTTCATTTAGCAGACGCTTTTATCCGAAGTGACTTATAGTGTACAGCAGGGGTGCCCACACTTTTGTGGCTTAAGATACTATTTGAGTCGACGGGTCGTCGTGATCCACAACCCCAAATCAGAAAAAGTTGGGACAGCATGGAAAATGCAAATAATAAAATAAAAACACAGAGTTTCTTACACTGACTTTGACTTTTATTTGATGTCAGACAGGATGAACCTGAGATATTTAATGTTTTATCTGCTCAACTTCATTTCATTTATTAATAAACTTCCATTCCTGCATTTCAGGCCTGCAACACATTCCAAAAAAAGTTGGGACGGTAAAGCATTTACCACGTTTTGGCACCGAGGAGACCAAGGGTGTGTTCGAAAACCTAGTGAGCTGCCTTGCTGTCTTACTGTCTACATAGGCAGCTGCCTCAGTAGAGAGGATTCTAATAAGTCAGTGACTTATAAGTCAGGTTACTCGAACACGCTACTTAGACAGCGATTCCATCGGGTTTCGCATTTCGTGTTTAGCATTTAGCATCTCGCCATTAAAACCAATAAACTGAGGTAGAACAGCACGCTAACGTCAATATAACATCTTCCTTCATGTACCGATAACGGTTAAATTTCCTGACAAGCCCGAACTTGCAAATAAAAACACTCGGTACAAGTTTAAACAAGTTAAAAATCAGTAATATTTTATTTACGTTTGAAAATTACTCCATTCGTTTCTCCGCCCCGTCAGCCATGTTTATTTTTCTGTGAGAGAAGAGCACCCGACCCGCAATGAATTCTGGGATTGCCTCGATCACTAAGGCAGCATCGGACGCTCACTCGTTCTTCAGCCAAAATAACATTGAGATATTAAGATGCCTCAGAAGTGAGGATTTTAAGGCATCTAGGATTTGGAACAGCCTCCTTCTCGGGAGCTCAGCACAGGACGACGTAAAATGCGTCTATGTAGAGAGCTAGCTTTTCGAACACACCCCAAGTGATTTAGTGTTTCAGCTTTTATTTTGTCTCGTTCTTCCTGCAAACACGTCTTAAGATGTGCAGCAGTACGGAATACATTGTTTTTAAACATTTCAATCATTTTCTCACACATTTGTGGACAAACTGGATCCTCTGATCATCTTTACTCATCAGAGACTCTGAAGCCTTTCCTGGATGCTGCTTTTGTACCAAACCATGATTACAATCACCTGTTCACATCACCTGTTTACAATCACATCATTATTTAGTTCTTTCACCTCATTACTAGCCCTAAATTGCCCCCGTCCCAACTTGTTTTGGAATGTGCTGCAGGCCTGAAATGCAGGAATGGATGTTTAATTTGTTTTGGTTTTTTTTCATGCATTTTCTCCCCATTTTCTTCCTGATTTAGTGACTCAATTTTATCTTCTGCTGCTAAGGGATACCCGATTGCATCCAAGGAGAGCCCTCCTCTTCTCACCACTGCATTCTGCATAGGCGTCTCTTCCGCCAATCAGGGTCCTTACACAGCGTATGAAGACCCACCCACCCACACATAGTCCGGCCCCCACCCTGCAGATACGGTGGCCAATTAGTTTCTGCTGCAGGCACTGCCAATTAAGCCCACCAGATGGCACCCAGCCAAACAGGAGGCAACACTGAGTTTCGAACTGAGGAGTTCAGAAACTCGGTGCTGGTGTGCAAGCGGAATATCCCGCTGCGCCACCTGGGCGCTGGATGTTTATTAATAAATGAAATGAAGTCGAGCAGATAAAAGATGAAATATCTCAGGTTCATCCTGTCTGGCATCAAATAAAAGTCAAAGTAAATGTAAGAAACTCTGTATTTTTATTTTATTTACATTTTCCATACTGTCCCAACTTTTTGGTCGTACTTTTTAAGGTTGGCCTCATCACTGGGCGCAAGACAAAAATACACCCTGGACAGGGCGCGTCAAACCGTCGCAAAGCATCACACATCACTCATCTATCCACTCACACATACATACAGGTGCAATTTAGAGCGCCAACTACGCCTACTGGCATGTTTTCAAACCAGGGGAAAAGCCACGCAGACATGGGGAGTACATGCACCAGTAATAAAGTGCATTTCTCAAAACTCCACTAGGTGGAGGCTCCACTATAGTAACAAACCGCAAATTAAAGAAACATGAGGCGTGATCTGATCTACCAGCGTGCACTGTGCCATCCACTGGCAGATCACGATCGACGCACTGGGCACCCCTGGTATACGGTCTAAGCAACTGGAGGGTTAATGACCTTGCTCAAGGGTCCAACAGTGGTGGGGTTTTGAACCAACAACCTTCTGTTTACTACTCCAGTACCTTAACACTGCACTTTGTTGCTTTGAGACAATGTCCATTGGGACCTGACAGTTGATAACTGTACGTGCTTTAAACATTGTTGTGGTTCCTCGAGGATAAATTCCACGCAGTAGTAATTAGCTAGCTTCATGAAACCGAGAGGAACGAGGCGCGGGGGGGAGGGGGGGGGGGATGTGCGCATGTGTGTGTGTGTGGGGGGGGACATGAAAGAATACATGACAGATTTCGGTGTCTATCAAAGACCTCTGCACAGACAGTAATGAGTCCTGCTGTCAGTGTTCAGCGTCGGCGACACCTTTGATGTTCATGTGATGGAAATTCATCTGCTTTAATAGAGACGGAGGGAGAAGCGGCGGCGTGAAGCGGCGGCGTGAAGCGGAATGAAGCGAGAGTCGTGACACGCCGGGTCTGCGGTGGGACTGTTACATCGGGTCTTGGTGCGAGCGGTTCCTCCCTTTCATTTGTTTATCTTGGTGAGCCGGTGCAGACAGACAAGGGAACGGCAGCAACTGTTCCTGTCGGCGCTGCATCAGCGTGACGGCCAACATCCAGACGGAGACGTTCTCAGACGCGACTGATCTAGCCGGCGAGTTTGAGCTCATTATAATGATTCGATCTGATCACATGACCCTTATCATTTTCTTTCGGCCGCTCGCGTATGAAGGCGGCGACACAGCGGATCACGCCGGCACAGCTGTATTTCTATCCGGGTTTGGGACCTGCACTAGGAGCACACCGACTAATTAATGTCCATGCAGATGCCCGACCGGCTAATAACACGCTGAGATTCGAACCCTGGATGCTCAGATTTCAGCAGTAGCCACCTGAGCACCCACCAAGATCACATGACCTATATTTCCAATAAGTCCTAATCTTACAAATGCTCTTTTGACTACATGGGCGCAAATTCCCACAGACATCGATGTCCAACAAGACCTCGGCCACTCGTGGATTATTTACACCTGGTTTTGGGAGGCGGAAAATACTGGGCTTAAATCCGTTCGACTCTAACTGCCCAAATCTTTTTTCTCAATTTTTTTGACTGTCTGTTTTGCATAATGCTTCTGTCTTTTACATTCCACAAATGTTGGGACACTGGTATGAAACTGGAATGTCAAAAAACAAAGCTTGACCTCACACGTGGTCTCAAATTCCCACAGACACACTCACTGTTAATACACGTGCATGTTTATAAGCTGAAAGAGGGAAAGTCTTAAAGTGCTAAAGGGGTCCCAATGTTTTTAAACATTTAAACACACTGTCGAACAAGTTAAAACTCAAGTTCACACTACACGACTTTTAAGTTGTTCAGGTCGCTGTACAGTTCACACTACACGACTGGATCTCTTGTAATCGGGAGTCTCTTTAAGTCGGAGTGTATTTCACACTACACGACTGATGGTTGATAGGGGGTTTCACGCTACACCATCTATCACCGGGAGGAACCTCAGACGAGTCTTTCTGGTCTCCCGAACTACGTTTAGTCACAAAAACAAACGCGAGAAGTGACGAGGGGTTTAACGGTACCACGTCCAAAAATGCACGTCCACAAGAAGCCAGCCATGAGAGTTGTTTACGCGCTGATGTGCAGTGTAAAAGCAAAGAGGAAACATAAATAAATGGAGTGGGTTTGGCTGTTCTGTTCTGCAGAGAGAGTCGGAGCGTGGGTATTATGGTTTGGCGTTGATAATAAGGTCACAAATACTGTAAAGCTTGTATGTGCAGATTTATTCTGATATAAACTATATTATTCTTCATACATTTACACTCCTCCTACCCCAGGGTTTCCCTTCTGTATTTTACATTCACAACAACCACAAGCTGATTGCAACACGTTTCACACGACATGATTTTGAATTTAACATGCTAGATATTTTCCTAGAGTCTGCGAGCGATCGAGTCGTTGTGTACAAAGCAGCTCTATAAAGACGTGAAGAAAAGCTCGGTTTAAAAACCAAGAAGTTCCAGCATCCTGCAGAGGGCCCTGACCTCAGCCCAACTCAGCAGTTCTGGGATGAACCGGAACACCGACTGATCGATCAGCGTCCAGCCACACAAATGCTGTAATATTTTGATTGAACTGGCACAAATTCCCACAGACATACTTCAAAGTCTTGTGAGAAGCCTTCCCAGTAAAGTCAGCTGTCCAAATACTTAATTATTTACAGTTGTTCCAGGCTGTGCCTGAGGGAGGGGTGACACCTTGTTTTTAACTTGCAGAATGCAGCCGTCGTAGAGACCTGGGAGGAATTTCAGGAACAATTGGAAATAACGGCTCTCGCTCTGGTTCGGTGGAGTCCTGGAGACTTAAAAATATATTAAAAATAAAAATTTGATCTGTTGTCATTGCTGTCTGTTCTTCTTTACAGTTTCTGGTCGGGCATCCACACAGATATGATCGACTGTGCCTGAGGGAGGGCTGCCACCCTGTCCAGGGTGTTCCTGCTTTGCGCCCAGTGTTTCCTGGTGGAAACGGACCTGCCGTGACCCTGACCAGGAAATATTGATGACAGAAATGATACGAAATGTTTTTTTTCTTGCAGAATGCAGCCTTCGTAGAGACCTGGGTAGACTTTCAGGAGGTTTTGTCACTCCTGTGGATCCAACATTTGGAAATAACGGCTCTCGCTGTGGTTCAGTGGAGTCACAGATGTGATCGGCTGTGCCTGAGGGAGGGCTGCCACCCTGTCCACGAGCGCCGAAGTCCTGGGCCGCTAAGCCTCAGTCAAATGAAATCAAGCAGGTCTGAATCTGAGACGGGCGTCTGTTCTCCACGTGCCGTCACGAGCGCTCGCTGGATAACGTGACACGTGATGCGCTGATGAAATCGACTGCAAGCCGGACGCCATCCGGTCGGAACCGAATCGCGTTTTTTATCCTCAGTCAGACGCGCTAACGTCTTCCGTCTCGGGAACGCGGCTTTGTTTCCATGTTTAGCATCAGAGAGAAATAACGGGTCGCGAGCAGCCGAGCAGGAATTTAAGATCCTCTCTTTTCTCTTTGATCTAAAGATATCCGCGATATAAATGCGTCCTGTTTTTTATGCGCATATTTCGTCGGAATCCTTGGTATGCGCCTCTTCGTCTCCTCGTCTCCTCGTGCACCTGAGGAACTCATTAATCGACTTTCCCTGCATAATTACGGACGCTTTATGCCGACGGCGTGCAGACGTGGTAGCCTCCTGAACGCCCTCTGGGTCGCGCCACCTTAAATACGCGCCCACAGAATTAATTAAGCCCGTCACATGCGTCGTTGGGTCCTTAACGAGGCGGGTACTGATTGGACCAGCGCAGTTGAGGGTTTAGGGGGTGCCGAGGATTTCTGTTTGAGACGTTTGGGGTGGAGGAACCCGGCTAAACGCCTCTGGGATGAACTTGAACGTCAAAGAACAGAACTCGACCTTGAGTGTGCTGTCAAATTCCCACAGACACACTTCTAAATCTCAGTCAGGTGTCCACATACTTTTGGCCATGTAGTGTAGATAATGTTTGTAAGCTGGCGTAACGATTACAGACGCTGGCCATCATTGAGCCCTTGGAGGAGTTTCAGGAGGTTTCGCCGCTCCTATAGGTCCAACATTTGAAGATAACGGCTTTCGCTGTGGTTCGGTGGAGTCCCAGGGTGTTCCTGCTTTGCGCCCAGTGTTTTCCGGTGGAACCGGACCTGCTGCAACCCTGACCAGGAAAAATTAGATGACAGAAATTATATGAATTGTTTTTTCTTGAAGAATGCAGCCGTCATCAAGCCCTTGGAGGAGTTTCAGGAGGTTTTGTCGCTCCTGTAGATCCACCATTTGGAAATAACGGCTCTCGCTGTGGTTCGGTTGAGTCCCAGAGACTCCAAAACTTGTTGTCTTTGCTGTCTGTTCTTATTTACAGTCTGTTCCTGGCCGGGCGTCCACACAGATATGATCGGCTGTGCCTGAGGGAGGGGTGACACCCTGTCTAGGGTGTTCCTGCTTTGTACTCAGTGTTTCCCGGTGGAACTGGACCTGCCGCAACCCTGACCAGAAAAAATTTTTATGTTTTTTTTTTTTCTTGCATAATGCAGCCGTTGTCGAGCCCTTGCAGGAGTTTCAGGAGGTTTTGCCGCTCCTCTAGATCCACCATTTAAAGATAATGGCTTCTGCTGTGGTTCGGTGGAGTCCAAGAGACTCAGAAATGACCTTTTAACTCCTTTGCTTTTCATTCAGTCCGAATGAAGCGTTCAGAAAGCTGCCCGATAAATTCCCTTTATAAGTCACGGAGTGCCAGAACACGAGATGGCACCGGTATTCGGTAAACAACCCTCTCGTGGTCTCCCGTTACGGGCGTGACCTCCTAATTACACCGCCACGTGCAGAGTGGCTCGACGCAGGAACGTAGCACCTCCGGGCTAATGGCGCATCCTGCAGAAGAATGCTAATCAGCACGGCGGCGCTTTAATTGGCCTGTTTGGTTTTACACGCCTCCTGTCATGCCAGGCTCCATATGGCATATCCGCGGGCAAGGCCTCTCGCCAGGACGCTCGTCATTAACTAACTGTCGTTGCCTTTGCTCGCCGTTGGCAAGGATTCTGTGGCTGGCCAGACCGAGCTGAGCGGCGGGCATCACGTTTCTCTGGTAATTTTAGTGATGCCCGATTGATCGTACCCGGGGTTGTTCTTACGCCAGCCCTAATTTACTGGCCTTGCGCGGTGGCATAAGAGTCAAAGTACTGGATCTTATTTTGCTCACAAGGTTGCAGGTTCAAGCAACCTTATCAGCCAGTTCTGTGATGCCCGAGTGCCCATTTTAGATGGTGGCGAGGGTCAGCATGGGCATTTTGACTGGCACAGAGGGGTTTCATGCAGTAGGTGTTGCTATGATTGACTTTATCTCCAGGATTCAGTCTTGGACACCTCACCATGAGCCGGGTTCCTCCACCCCAAACGTCTCAAACTGAAATCCTCGGCGCCCCCCAAACCCCTAACTGCACTGGTGCAATCAGTACCCGCCTCATTAAAAGCCCAACGACCCATGCGACAGGCCTAATTAGTCCTGTAGGCGCGTATTTAAGGTGGCACGACCCCGAGGGCGTTCAGGAGACTACCACGTCTACACGCCGTCGGCATAAAGCGTCCGTAATTATGCAGGATCTTATTGTCGAGGGTCAGCATGGGCATTTTGACTGGCACAGAAGGGTTTCATGCAGTAAATGTTGCTATCTCCAGGATTCAAGTCTTGGACACCTCACCATGAGCCGGGTTCCTCCACTCCAAACGTCTCAAACAGAAATCCTCGGCACCCCCCAAACCCCTAACTGCACTGGTGCAATCAGTACCCGCCTCGTTAAGAACCCAACGACCCATGCGACGGGCCTAATTAGTCCTGTAGGCGCGTATTTAAGGTGGCACGACCCCGAGGGCGTTCAGGAGGCTGCCACGTCTACACGCCGTCGGCATAAAGCGTCCGGAATCATGCAGGATCTTATTGTCCTCGTAAGGTTGCCAGTTCAAGGCCCACCACGATCAGCCAGCCCTGCGATGTCCGAGTGCCCATTTTAGATGGTGGGCGAGGGTCAGCATGGGCGTTTTGACTGGCACAGAAGGGTTTCATGCAGTAGGTGTTGCTATGATTGACTTTATTTGCAGGATTCAATAAGTCTTGGACGCCTCACCATGAGTGCTTCTGACAAGAGTTTGACGTATGTCTGTGGGAATTTGTGCCTGTTCACTTACATATTATTTAGCTTACGTGGCAGACGAATGTAATGCGGAGCAACCAACGGAGTTCTTTTCACATGTAAATAAATTCTCATTGATGTGTAATCTGTATAAAGGTGCAGGAGTGTCGTTTATTTGTAAATTCAGGCTCGTCAGGGACAGTTTAATCCGGTGGGGCAGCTGATCAGGTAGGCAGTAGGGGAGCAGGGCGGGGCGATAGGTTCTCAGACAGGCACTAAGACCTCAGTTTTGTCTCTTTGAACCGGATTAACGGGAGCTTGAAGACGCTCGTGTCCGTAAAGCTCGCTGACATTTAAAAGGCTCGAGGCGGAATCTCCCGGCGTTAAGCTCTCTTAGCCCTCATCAAGCTACGTGTGCCGGGTGAAGCGCCGAGCTAAGCTAATCAATCCCGCTCGTTTAAGACTCTGCACCGACAAAAGTATTGGGACGCCCCGTCTAACTACTGAGTCCATGTGTTTCAGCCACCACAGGTACTAATCAGCCATAACATTAAAACCACCTCCTTGTTTCTACACTCACTGTCCATTTTATCAGCTCCACTTACCATATAGAAGCACTTTGTAGTTCTACAATTACTGACTGTAGTCCATCTGTTTCTCTACATGCTTTGTTACCCCCTTTCTCATTCTCAGCACTGCAGTGACACTGACATGGTGGTGGTGTGTTAGTGTGTGTTGTGCTGGTATGAATGGATTAGACACAGCAGTGCTCCTGGAGTTTTTAAACACTTCACTGTCACTGCTTGACTGAGAATCGTCCACCAACCTAAAATATCCAGACAACAGCGCCCCGTGGGCAGCATCCTGTCACCACTTATGAAGGTCTAGAAGATGACCGACTCAAACAGCAGCAATAGATGAGCGATCGTCTCTGACTTCACATCTACAAGTTGGACCGACTAGGTAGGAGTGTCTAATAGAGTGGACAGTGAGTGGACACGGTGTTTAAAAACTCCAGCAGCGCTGCTGTGTCTGATCCACTCATACCAGCACAACACACACCAACACACCACCACCATGTCAGTGTCACTGCAGTGCTGAGAATCATCCACCACCTAAATAATACCTGCTCTGTGGTGGTCCTGTGAGGGTCCTGACCATTGAAGAACAGGGTGAAAGGGGGTAACAAAGCATGTAGAGAAACAGATGTACTACAGTCAGTAATTGTTGAACTACAAAGTGCTTCTATATGGTAAGTGGAGCTAATAACATGGACAGTGAGTGTAGAAACAAGGAGGTGGTTTTAATGTTATGGCGGATCAGTGTAAATCCATCATATAAGGAAAATTGTATGCTTTCAACTTTGCAGCAACAGTTTAGGGAAGGTCCTTTCCTGTTCCAGCATGAAGCAAGCTCCAGTGTCCTGCACAGAGCCCTGAGCTCAGCCACACTCAACAGCTCTGGAATGAACCCGAGCACAAATTCTCATACACAGACAAACTTCCGAGTTGAGTCTCATCAACCACTAGTCTGCTGGGTGGGAAAAGACGGGACTAAAAAAAGTGGGCGGGGTCTTCGACGCTCTGTAAGGACCCTGGTTAGTAGCCCGAGGTGCCTGTACAGAAGTGGAGGAACGTGGAGATCAGCGCGTGACTCTACATGATTGAGACCGACCTCACGCACCGATCCACCGAAGTACGGGTGAATAAGAAGGGGTCGGAGGGAGGGCGTGTCGGGAGAATATGGTGATCACATTCATACTGAATTATTAATAATTCTTAATAGAAATTAAAATGATTAGAATTTAATAATTAATTCGTTAGATAAAATATCCAGGAATAAAGAACGTTTGTGTAACCAGGAGAAGAAATGTGTAGGTGTGTGATGAAGGTCCACCGGCGTGTTGAATAACAGCATGCTAAACGGCGCTAGTGAACGCAGCACGGCACGGCAGGTCGATCTGACTCTACTTTTCGACCCTGGGATACGTTTTAATGACTTTCCTGCAGTTAAGCTGCTTACAGTCAGTTCCTGCCGAACGATGAACCTGAAGGAAGGCGGGAGCGTCTTCAGAAGGATCACCGGGTCGTTTTACACTCACCAATGTTGAAGCTTGTTAGCTGCTTTTTCCCTAGAGTACGTTAGTGTCGAAATTCTCAGCAGGAATGAATGTGTGCGGTTTATGGAATAACCCAGATGGACCCTGGTGCAACTTTCAGCCAACTAAAATAGATTTCAGAATTAAGTTCTTCTGCCCTACCAAATCTGTCCAGCAGAGGGAGCACACAGACGAAAATCATCAACATGTCGTTCCTCTAAGTCAGCACTCCCCAACCTTTTTTGCACCACAGACCGGTTTCATATAAGATATAATTTCATGGACCGGTGTGGAAGGGAGTATAATTAACTGCTTTTTTCGCTGCACCGAGACGCTGATTTTTTTCTTTATTTTAATAAATATATCATGTTTATCACGTCTACACACTTGTGTCTTGGATATTCACCCAGCCTGTCACACTTATTATTATTATTATTAGTAGTAGTAGTAGTAGTAGTAGCAGTAGTAGTATTGATGTTGTTGCTGCTGCTGTTGTTATTATTATTATTTATATTATTGTTATTATTATTATTATTATTATCATTATTATTGTTATTATTATTAATGTTATTGATGTTGCTGCTGCTGTTGTTATTATTATTATCATCATTTATATTATTGTTATTATTATTATCATCATTATTATTGTTATTATTATTATTATTACTTTTATTATTATTATTATTATTATTATTATTACTTTTATTATTATTATTATTATCATTATCATTATTATTTTTATTATTATTGTTATCATTATCATTATTATTATTATTATTATTATTATTATTATCATATCATTATTGATGTTGTTGCTACTGCTGTTATTATTTATTATTATTATTATTATTATTATTATTATTATTATTATTATTATTTATATTATTGTTATGATTTATTATTATTATTATCATAATTATTATTGATGTTGTTGCTGCTGCTGTTGTTATTATTATTATCATTATTTATATTATTTTTATGATTGTTTATTATTATTATTATTATCATTATTATTATTATTATTATCATTATTATTGTTATTATTATTACTTTTATTATTGTTATTATTATTAGATTTTTTTACTTTTATTATTATTATTATTATCATTATTACTTTTATTATTATTATTATTATTATTATTATTATTAGTATTATTAGTATTAATTATTATTATTATTATTATTATTACTTTTATTATTATTATTATTATTATTATTATTATTATTATTATTATTATTGTTATCATCATTATTATTATTGTTATTTTTTAAGTAGTACTTTCCCGGCCTTCCACAGACCTCTCAGCTTTTATTAAAAGCTTCACCGAATAACAGAAAGCGATTCACTTTCCTGCGACTCGTCTCTGTAATATTAATCACTGTACTGAACAGTTTTAATTAGTTTTTTATTATTGAATTCACTCCGACACTCTGATACATTTTCTGATAATTGATTCTGCGGTGCAGGACGATAATTTATAACGCTGAACGTTTTCAGGGTTTGTGCTCTGAGCTGGGTGGTTTATATCGATGGTGTCGGGGCGGTCGCTCAGAGACTCAATATCACTGATTGTAAATATATTACAGGTCTGAGAGCATCCGGCTCTCCGTCTGAACTGTGAACAGAGGAGGATATAAATGATGCATCACTGAAACTGACCACAGAGGCAAAAATACGTTTATACGCTTATAAAATTCTATTGTTTTGTACTTCTGTATATCTGACAAACTCACCAGAGGAATTTAGAAACTAGAACCTGCTCATTATAATCTAATGTGAGAGCCTCTGGATCGGTGGGTGTTCCGATTATGCTCCGACCTCGCTCTGAATCACTCGAGGTCACATTCAGGGAGAAAACACGAAAGAAACGATTACTGATCCGACCCAAAAAAACACTACAGTGGAAGATCAAAAGTCAGGTTAAGGTACTAGACTAGTGATCAGAGGGTTGCAAGTTCAAGCCCCACATCTACCACACAGCCCCTGAGCAAGGCCCCTAATCCTCAATTGCTTGTACTGTATATGGTCACTATTGGAAGTTCAGTAGTGTACTAGACTAGTAATCAGATGGTCACTGGTTCAAGGCCCAGCACTAACAGCCACTGTTGGGCCCTTGACCAAGGCCCTTAACCCTCAATTACTTGTCACAATTGTAAGTTTAAAACAGTGGTAGTGGTCAAGATACTGGAGTAGTAATCAGAAGGTTGCGAGTTCAAGCCCCATATCTACCAGACTGCCACTGTTGGGCCCTTGAGCAAGGCCCTTAACCCTCAGTTGCTTGTACTGTATATGGTCACAGTTGTAAGTTTGGGACAGCGGTAGTTCAGTGGTTAAGGTACTGAACAAGCGATCAGAGGGTTGCAAGTTCAAGCCCCATATCCACCAGACTGCCACTGTTGGGCCCTTGAGCAAGGCCCTTAACTTCCAATTACTTAGATTATATAAGACTAGTGATCAGATAGTCACTGACTCAAGGCCCAACACTGCCAGGTTTCCACTGTTGGGCCCTTGAGCAAGGCCCTTAACCCTCAATATTTGTACTGTATATGGTCACAATTGTAAGTTCAGTGGTTAATGTGCTGGACTAATGATCAGAAGGTTGCAAGTTCAAGCCCCACATAAATCTACCACACTGCCACTGTTGGGCCCTTGAGTAAGGCCCTTAACCCTCAATTACTTGTACTGGATTGTATATGGTCACAATTGTAAGTAGTTCAGTGGTTAAGGTACTGGATGAGTGATCAGAAGGTTGCAGGTTTAAGCCCCACATGAATCTGCCAGGTTGCCACTGTTAGGCCCTTGTGCAAGGCCCCTAACCCTTAATTACTGTACATGGTCACAATTGTAAATTCAGTGGTTAATGTACTAGACTAGTAATCAGATGGTCACTGGTTCTATTGGGCCCTTGAGCAAGGCCCTTAACCCTTAATTAGTTGTACTATAGTGTACAGTATATGGTCACAATTGTAAGTTTAGGACAGCAGTTGTTTAGTGGTTAAGATACTGGACTAGTGATCAGAAGCTTGCAAGTTCAAGCCCTGCCACTGCCACTGTTGGGCCCTTGAGCAAGGCCCTAAACCCTCACATGCTTGGATTGTATATTATAATTGTGGCTGTCACAATTGTAAGTTCAGTGGTTAATGTACTGAACAAGTGATTCAAGCCCCATATCTACCAGACTGCCACTGCTGGGTCCTTGAGCAAGGCCCCTAACCCTCAGTTGCTTGTACTGTATAAATCAGCTGTCAGTAAAATAAAATGAAAGAATAAATTCATAATAAATAAATAAAATGACATCATGAGCGCTGGGTGCTGACGCTCTCACGTCGTGCTCGTTAATTAATTATACAAGTAAACAAATAAATGAGATTGTAATTAGCGCCAGACGCACAAACAGCGAGTGCACAAAGTGATTGTTGGTTTCAAGCTGCCGATGTAACGAGGAGCGGCGAACGTAAGTCCTTACAGCAATCTGGTGTGGTTACGGTGATGGAGCGGCGATGATTAAAATAAAAAAGGAGCACAAAGAATCCCAAAGTGCAGAAATCGGTTGTGTCGTGTCGAGCTTCCTTTGGCTTGTGTGTGTTTGCATAGCCACTAAAAGGTTTTTAGCATTTTTATCTGCATCGTAGCTCCAGTTTAATTTGTTGTAATTCTTCTTGTAATTTTTATAAATAATGATGTTATACATTATATTTACATTGTAAAGTGTCCTTGTGTCTGTGATAGGAACTAAATACATTGATCTTCTTCTTATTATTATTATTATTATTATTATTGTTATTATTATTATTATTTAAATGTATTATTATTATTGTTATTATTATTATTATTTAAATGTATTATTATTATTATTATTATTATAATTATTATTACTATTATTATTATTATTATTGTTATTTATTTATTTATTTATTTATTATTATTATTATTATTACTATTACTATTATTATTATTTTAATTTATTATTATTATTAATATAATTATTTTATTAACATTATTTTATTATTATTATTATTATTTTTGTTATTACTATATTATTATTGTTATTATTATTATTGTTACTATTTTATTATTATTATTATTGTTGTTTGTTGTTTTTATTATTATTATTATTATTGTTATTGTTATTACTATTTTATTATTATTATTGTTGTTGTTTTGTTGTTTTTATTATTATTATTATTATTATTATTATTATTATTATTATTATTAAATCAAACTGAAATCAAAACCGACCTTCTTTTCTTTGCTTTTTTACTTTGTTTGCTTAATGAAAATTGTGTACAGTTCAACTGTATTAAAACCTCAAAAGTAATACGCCATGCCAACCCATCAAAATAGAAACGTTGCATTGTATTAATCAGGTACAAATTCCCACAGGCACACTCCTGTCTTGTAGAAAAGCTTTCCAGAAGAGTGGATGATGTTAAACCTGAGGGAAAAAAATATTCAGTATAAATGTGTGTGGTTTTGGAATGGGATGTTTAACAAACTTATGGTCACATGTCCCAATACTTTTGGTCATACAGTGTATTTGTGTTGAACACAGCCGATCTGATCAGCACAAAGACCTGACGGACTTTGATCAGGACCAGATTGTTACGGCCAGACGACTGGGTTGACGTACAGTGGGTGAAATAAGTATTTGATCCCCTGCTGATTTTGTAAGTTTACCCCCTTACAAAGACTTGAACAGTCTATAATTTTTATGGAAGGTTTATTTTAACAGAGAGAGACAGAATATCAACAAAAAATCCAGAAAAAAAACATTAAATAAAAGTTGTAAATTAATTTGTATTTAATTAAGGGAAATAAGTATTTGATCCCCTACCAACCAGCAAGAATTCTGACCCCCACAGACCGGTTATGTGCCCATGAGGCACACAAATTAGTCCTGTCCCTGTATAAAAGACTCCTGTCACAGAATCAGTTTCTTCCGTTCAAATCTCTCGACCACCATGGGCAAGACCAAAGAGCTATCAAAGGACGTCAGGGACAAGATTGTAGACCTGCACAAGGCTGGAATGAGCTACAAGACCATCAGCAAGAAGCTTGGTGAGAAAGAGACCACTGTTGGTGCGATCATTCGAAAATGGAAGAAATACAAGATCACAGTCAATCACCCTCGCTCTGGAGCTCCATGCAAGATCTCACCTGGTGGGGTAAGAATGATTCTGAGAAAGGTGAGGTCAGTCCAGAATTACACGGGAGGAGCTTGTCAATGATCTCAAGGGAGCTGGGAGCAGAGAAATGCTGGATATGACCCCAAGAACACCATCCCCACCGGACATTTCTCTGCCTCCAAACACGGCGAGTGGAGTTGATGCCAAAGAGCTCAATTTTGGTCTCATCTGACCATATCACATTCTCCCAAGCTTTCTCTGAGTCATTCAGGTGTTCAATGGCAAACTTCGGACGGGCCTGTACATGAGCCTTCTTGAGCAAAGGGACTTTGCGGGCACTGCAGGATCTCAATCTATTACGGCGAAGTGTGTTACTAATGGTTTTCTTGGTGACTGTGCTCCCAGCTCCCTTGAGATCATTGACAAGCTCCTCCCGTGTAATTCTGGACTGACCTCACCTTTCTCAGAATCATTCTTACCCCACCAGGTGAGATCTTGCATGGAGCTCCAGAGCGAGGGTGATTGACTGTGATCTTGTATTTCTTCCATTTTCGAATGATCGCACCAACAGTGGTCTCTTTCTCACCAAGCTTCTTGCTGATGGTCTTGTAGCCCATTCCAGCCTTGTGCAGGTCTACAATCTTGTCCCTGACGTCCTTTGATAGCTCTTTGGTCTTGCCCATGGTGGTCGAGAGATTTGAACGGAAGAAACTGATTCTGTGACAGGAGTCTTTTATACAGGGACAGGACTAATTTGGGTGCCTCATGGGCACATAACCGGTCTGTGGGGGTCAGAATTCTTGCTGGTTGGTAGGGGATCAAATACTTATTTCCCTTAATTAAATACAAATTAATTTATAACTTTTATTTAATGTTTTTTTTCTGGATTTTTTGTTGATATTCTGTCTCTCTCTGTTAAAATAAACCTTCCATAAAAATTATAGACTGTTCAAGTCTTTGTAAGGGGGTAAACTTACAAAATCAGCAGGGGATCAAATACTTATTTTCCCCACTGTATCTCCGAAACAGCAAGGAAGGGGGCAACAGTTGGTACAGTGTTGCTACAGTGTAGGTACAGGAGCTTCATTCTTGCACTGCAGCCTCTTTACAAAGCTTGCTTGACTGTGGACTGAGGAATGAGCCACTAACTGCTGGGGAAGGACCTTTACTTAATACAGCACAACTGTGAACAAGGCCCTGATCATGAGAACGGTGAGCAAAAATCCCAGAACTACACGGCGGGACCTGATGAATGACCTGCAGAGAGCTGGGACCAAAGTAACAAAGGGACCATCAGTAACACACTACGCCGAGAGGAACTCAAATCCTGCAGTGCCAGGCGTGTCCCCCTGCTTAAGCCAGTACATGTCCAGCCCCGTCTGAAGTTTGCCAGAGAGCATATGGATGATCCAGAAGAGGATTGGGAGAATATCATGTGGTCAGATGAAACCAAAATGGAACTTTTTGGTAAAAACTCAACTCGTCGTGTTTGGAGGAAGAAGAAGAACCCAAGAACACCATACCTACTGTGAAGCATGGGGGTGGAAACATCATGCTTTGGGGCTGTTTTTCTGCAAAGGGGACAGGACGACTGATCCGTGTTAAGGGAAGAATGAACGGGGCCATGTATCGTGAGATTTTTAGCCAAAACCTCCTTCCATCAGTGAGAGCATTGAAGATGGAACGTGGCTGGGTCTTCCAGCATGACAATGATCCCAAACACACCGCTCGGGCAACGAAGGAGTGGCTCCGTAAAAAGCATTTCAAGGTCCTGGAGTGGCCTAGCCAGTCTCCAGACCTCAACCCCATAGAAAATTTGTGGAGGGAGTTGAAAGTCCGTGTTGCCCAGCGACAGCCCCAAAACATCACTGCTCTAGAGGAGATCTGCATGGAGGAATGGGCCAAAATAGCAGCTACAGTGTGTGCAAACCTGGTGAAGACTTACAGGAAACGTTTCACCTCTGTCATTGCCAACAAAGGTTATGTTACAAAGTATTGAGTTGAACTTTTGTTATTGACCAAATACTTATTTTCCACCATAATTTACAAATAAATTCTTTAAAAATCCTACAATGTGATTTCCTGGATTTTTTTTTCTCATTTTGTCTCTCATAGTTGAAGTGTAGCTATGATGAAAATTACAGACCTCTCTCATCTTTCTAAGTAGGAGAACTTGCACAATCAGTGGCTGACTAAATACTTTTTGGCCCCACTGTACTTTCGACCATGTGGTGTAGCCTGGCATCCAAGCGTCCACTTGACGTTGTCCTTCTGTCCTGAATAAAGTCCTCATGCCAGTAGATGAGGGTGTGATCCACTGTGGTATCGTTATACGTCCTGGCAGGCCACTCGCTGGGTGGCTGAGAGAGATAGTGAAGTGGTTCCACAAGCTGGCACCTACAGTACGGCTCACTCTTCACTCGGAGTGCCAACTAAGATGCCAGATCTCATGGACATCTCATTTCATTTAGAAAACAAACTGTATTAAAATAGATTGACGTCTGTGTGAAATTAAGCTAGAACAACAGTCGCTCTTTTGAGAAGGCTTCTCACAAGACTTTGAAGTGTGTCTGTGGGAATTTGTGCCCAGTCAGGAAGGGGCCTTCCCTAAACTGTTGATGCTTAATTAAACACGAAAATATTTACTGTTTTCTGCAAGCTGGCATGAGAACGCAGCACAACGAAATAAAGATGTTTTGAGGATCTGATCGTCTGTTGCGTTTGCAAAATATTTAAAGTGCAACACTGACATCTTGTGTCCAGATGTGGAACAAACTTTGGCCTGACTGCCTTTTTTTTTTTATTACTGTGGCTCCCATGAACCCCTGCGACCTCCACAAAGTACACTATTTGGCCAAAAGTATGTTGACACCCCTCCTAATGACTAAATTTAGTGGTTTTTGCCACATCCATTACTCACATCCATTTAATGTCACTTTGGTTACATTAATGACATGTATTTGTATTACACTTGCGTATGGGTTGTATCTCTAATTCACCTCACTTGCATGTCTTTGGACTGTGGGAGGAAACCGGAGCTTCCGGAGGAAACCCACACAGACACGAGGAGAACATGCAAACTCCACATAGAAAGGACCCAGGCCGCCCCACCTGGGGATCGAACCCAGGTCCCCTTGCTGTGAGGTGACAGTGCTGCCCACCGAGACGGCCTTAAAACGGTAATATAAGGTGAATGATTTGCTTTTAACATTGTGGAAACAGTTTGGGGAAGTCCCCTGAGCACAAAGCGAGCTCTATAAAGAAGCTCCAGTTGCTCTACACAAACTCCTGGTGAACCCTCAACCCAACTCAACACTCCTGGGATGAATTCAACTTGGATTGCGAGCCGGACCTTCTCTTCTCGTCCAACATCAGTGCCTGACCTCAGTAGACTCTGACTCTATTGAATGAATTCCCACAGAAACTCTCCAAAGTCTAGCAGAAAGGCTTCCTATAACAGTGGATGATATTAAAGCTACAAAGGACAGACGGAGCAGTTCAATATAAATGTGCATGGGTTTGGAACAGGACGTACTACAAGGTCATGGAACACCCAAGGACCTTCCCTAAACTGATGCTAAACTGATCACTGGTCAGTTTGTATCGGGGCGTCCCAATACTTTTGTCCATAATTTATTTTTTTCTGCCACATTTGTTGCTACCAGTTGTATAAATATATATCATATAAGTTATCTGAAATGCGTTAAACTTGTGGAAACAGTTTGGGGAGGGAAGTCCCCTGAGCAGAAAGCGAGCTCCAGGTACTCTACACAGAGTCCTGGTCTCAACACAACTCAACACTTTTGGGATGAATTTTTTCTTCCTCTCAAACATCAGTGCCTGACCTCACTGACTCTACTGACTGAATTCCCACAGAAACAGTCCAGAGTCTAGCAGAAAGGCTTCCCAGAAGAGTGTATGATGTGATGCTACAAAGAAAAGAGGAATTCAATATAATGTGCACAGATCCTTGAGGCCCTTAACCCTCAGTTTCTCAGACTGTATACTGTCACAGTACTGTAAGTCGCTTTGGATAAAGACATCAGCTAAATAAAAATGTAATGTAAATAGAATAAAAAGCTGTCTTATGGAGGGTTATTGTTATAGAGTCTGATGGATGGTCTGGTTGTTATTGTAGACTCATGATAGCTGCTGGAATGAAGGACATACTGTAGCGTCCTTCTTACACAGTGGGTGGAGGAATCTGGTACTGATGGAGCTGGTTAAAACCTCTACAGACTCCTGCAGTGGATGTGAGGTGTCGTCCAGGATGGATATCATCATCCTTTCCCCCACCTCTTCCACGGATTTAAGAGGACAGTCTAAGACAGTCCAAAAACTTGCTGTCTTGACCAGCTTGTTTAGTCTTTTCCTGTCTCTCTCCAAGACTGCACCTCTCCAGCACACCACTGTGCAGAAGATAGCTGATGCTTCCACAGGATCATAGAAAGATCATAAGTTTTTGGCTTCTCTGTGCCTGCGTTACAAAGTACATGGAACACAGGTATCTTCCAAAAGTCCTGTAGAAAGCCTAAACTGTCACATTTTGCTGAAAGGAAAGCTTGATGGTGGGTCAGATGCACGCAAGAACCACCAACCACCAGAAATGGTCTGCCAGGTATTCAATGCTATAACATGGGGGGGGGGGGGGGGGGGGGTGTCCACAGCCACGCAAGCTTTCCACACAAATATGGGCTTAGAGAAAGGTGACTTCGTGAGAAAGGTGGCTTCAGTCCTGCCTTTCTTTATCTCTGTAATCGGCAGGAATCTTCATTCAAGCTTTCGGTGTACCGTCTTTCATTTTTCATATACCGCCATTTTAACAGCTGTAGCAGCAGATCATATAATATTGTTCCCGCTAAAAACGCTACGGAGCGCCATGCAGATTAAGTAGTTGGCCAGTTAGCGTTAAAATAAGTGTTAACAGTAGGGTTGCCAACTTTCAGAACTGGAAATAAGGAACACTCTGGGCTGGCGGGTTGGCAGAAGGCATTGGGTGAGGGGTGGTATGGTGGGTGTTTACCTGAGTGGGAGCGGTGGTAGGCGGTTAGGGTTGCACATATTAAAAATATAACGGGTCTTACACCGTCATAGGAACATTATCAAAATGTTTTATTTAGGCTGTTTAACATTTATTATTTTCATTCTATATAATAATAAATCAGAACTATATTTTAGGCAAAACAACATAAAGAACATCATGTTTTTCATCAATAGTTTTTCATCATTTTTTCTCAATAGTGCAAACAACATTTTTACATAATCCATCTTTACACTGACATGCAGCCCCGATTCTGGACTGCGTTGCTTAGGGGGGCAGTGAGAAAATCTCGCCACCATAGCGCCAGCCCTGCTTGTGTTACTTTAGTTTCGACCTAAGCTGGATTTGAACCTAGGGCAGAAAAACATGCGCGATGCGCTCTGCCCACTGCTCTACTCAAACAGCGGAGTAATAAACAGGTTGTTATGCTGATATAACCTGCGCACACACGACGTTACTAACACTGAAAGTGAACACTACTTAAAATAATAACCAAACGCTGTGTAATTCCCACGGTAGCTGCAGTTTCCTTCTGTTTCATACAGGTCGCCATTTCTCAGTCTAATCTGCAGCATTTCTCTCCCATTGATAAAAATAAGGAACAAAGCGCGACCCGTATCAGTTCAATACGGAACACCACGTTTAGTTTCCAAATAAGGAACGATTCCATATTTTACAGGACAGTTGGCAACCCTAGATAACAGATGAGAGAGGTTTCCTCAATATGGTGAAAAAAATAAACAAAAACAGATGCACCGGAAGAACCTGCCAAAGAAATGAGGCGTGTCGGCAGTTTATAACAAACACTATTTACTGCACGGTTTGTCGAGCCACCGCTGTAGCAAACAACAACATTACGAACGCAGTAACAATATGCGAGGACACGATTCCTTTATAGACAGTTGAGAAAGAAGCTTTCAGAGCAATAATTAAAACTCTGGATTCCAGGTTTGTCTAAAAAGGCAAAAATACTTCATGTTAGTCGATAAACCAACGTTATTTAGTGAACTGGAATAGAAGTAGGGTTGCCAACCGCCCCGTAAAATACGGAATCGTTCCTTATTTGGAAACTAAATGTGGTGTTCCGTATTGAACTGATACGGGACGCGCTTTGTTCCGTATTTTTATCAATGGGAGAGAAATGCTGCAGGTTAGACTGAAAAGTCCAAGTCATACTAAAAACATACCGCGATATACCATAAAACCGTCAGAATATTCAAAAATATCGTGATGCAGATTTTCTGTCATACCGCCCAGCCCTAGCTTACACCTTTCTTTGTAAAGGATTTTGGGAATGAATACTCTCCAGGTCAATATTAACCCCCTGTAATGTTGTAATGGCATGTCTAGCAAGCTTATATGTTTGTTATAATCAGGTGTCCACATACTTTTGGCCATACTGTGTGTTTATATTCAGTGTTATGTACATGAAGAGAAAATCGCTAGCCGCTAGCTGTCATTTTGGGTGCTAATACTGAATTACGCGCTGTGGGGTAACAGAACAGGCCAATCCGAATGCAGGAGGCGGGATTTAGGACAAAGAGACGCATGGGATTGGTGGAAAATATGTGGGCATTATGGGTAATGTAGTCTTTTTGGTAGAATTTTTTAATTCTATGCTTTTTTAACCGAGCGAAGGTGTAAATTCGATTTTAAAGCGCCGGTGCGCACGTTCAATCTTTGCGAGTGCTGGATAAAGCGCAACCATGGAGTAAGACGCGGTTATTTGGGATTGTTTTGCTCATTTTAGGATGATCCGATCCGACGCGCAGGGTGGTCACGTGTTCCGGGTAAAAGGGGAGTCGGTGTTCCTGTGCGTGTGTTTACATCAGCGCGTCTCTCTACATGTTCCACTTTCATTTCGGCGTAAAGCTACAAGCGCGTCGGTGTTAATTCAGCCCGAACTCGGGATCCTTTCTGTTCTAACGGAGGCGAGTCGGAATCTCAGGCGCGTGTGTGTGTGTGTGTGTGTGTGTGTGTGTGTGTGTGTGTGTGTGTGTGTGTGTGTGTGTGTGTGTGTGTGTGTGAGTGAGAGTGTGTGTGAGAGTGTGTGTGTGTTTAATCGGCGTCATGGAGGAGCTGGCGGTGGAAGTACGAGGAGCGAGCGGTGCTTTCTACAAGGTGCGTCTTTCTGTCTGCGGCTCATCTCGTATATCAGTTTATTATTATATCTCTGCTTTTAGCTCCTGTGTGGGCACCGCGGTGCACTGTAGTTGCACCGATCTGGGTACGAACCTCAGGCCTAGATTGGCATGATCAGGGTCTAAATCAAGCAGCCGCCCATAGACTTCTGCACACTGAGGCCTTTGGTTCCATTTGCATCCATGGACGCACCAGGAATTTCCTATTAACGCGAAAGCTTTGTGTTTTCTAACCAGAATAACATGTTATAAGATTAAATATCCTGTTTCTTTTAACAATCGTTTAGATCCCAACAATTTGCTTTATTCATTCAGTTCTGCGTGTTGGTTCACGTTCTTTGGAGGTTGAAATATTGAGCATAGTTTCAGTACTTTAGATGAATTCACACATAATTTTTGACTTTCTTTTTATATTTGATGTATTAATATAATATCGTTACAGATTTGCGACTTACAGTTGTGACAGTATACAATCTAAGCAATTAAGGGTCTTTCTCAAGGGCCCAACAGTGGCTAGATTCGAAACCACATTCGTCCGATTGACAGCTCCACCCACTATTTACATTTACAACATACACTGATCAGCCATAACATTAAAACCACCTCCTTGTTTCTACACTCACTGTCCATGTTATCAGCTCCACTTACACTGCAGTGACACTGACATGGTGGTGGTGTGTTAGTGTGTGTTGTGCTGGTATGAGTGAATCAGACTGTCCACTCTATTAGACACTCCTACCTAGTCGCTCCACCTTGTAGATGTAAAGTCAGAGACGATCGCTCATCTATTGCTGCTGTTTGAATCGGTCATCTTCTAGACCTTCATCAGTGGTCACAGGACGCTGCCCACGGGGCGCTGTTGGCTGGATATTTTTGTTTGGTGGACTATTCTCAGTCAAGCAGTGACAGTGAGGTGTTTAAAAACTCCAGCAGCGCTGCTGTGTCTGATCCACTCATACCAGCACAACACACACTAACACACCACCACCATGTCAGTGTCACTGCAGTGCTGAGAATGATCCACCACCTAAATAATACCTGCTCTGTGGGGGTCCTGACCATTGAAGAACAGCATGAAAGGGGGTAACAAAGCATGTCGAGGAATAGATGGACTACAGTCAGTAATTGTAGGACTACAAAGTGCTTCTATATGGTAAGTGGAGCTGATAACATGGACAATGAGTGTAGAAAGAAGGAGGTGGTTTTAATGTTATGGCTGATCAGTGTATTTTGTAAATGTAGTGGGTGGAGCTGTCAATCCTCACAATCTCGTCATATCCACTTCCCCCAGTGATAGTGCAGACGATCACTCGCCTCCTCCGACCCACGTGCGGTCATGACCGCTTCTTTTCACATGCCCGACGTGGAGTAGCACTTAGGAACCTCGGTCGATCTCCAGTGCCCAGAAACCGTTCACCTTCCTTACTTCCAAACCCTGCGCTGAATGGAGCGTCAGACAGACAGACAGACAGACAGACAGACAGGAGCGCAGATACGAACGCTGGAAAAATCTGCACGCACTTGTACTTGTGTGCATTTGGACCAATCGGAACACGTCTGGGTCAGGCAGAATGAAGAAGCTGCTCATGTTTGAAGGGAGGGGCGGCTCGGTGGGTAGCACTGTCGCCTCACAGCGGGAAGGTCCGGGTCCTTTCTGTGTGGAGTTTGCATGTTCTCCTCGTGTCCTCCGGGTGCTCCGGTTTCCTCCCACAAGAGCTGGAGCTACTAGAAATGACCCTGTGTGTGTCCTGCGATGGACTGGCGACCTGTCTGGGGCGTTTCCGCACTTTCGCGCAGTGAATCAGACTCACTGTGACCCTGACCAGGATAAATCTGTGGTAAAACAGACAATGAATGAACGTTGGTAGGGAGAAAGCACACCAAACTCACAGTGAAGTATAACGGTGGGAGCATCCTGACACATTTTATTCTTGTCTGCCGATAAAACGAAGCTGAACACAAGTAATGGACCAGAATGCAACAGTGCATCAAAAAATGATGGGGTTTAAATGCGTTTTCTCTCCGGTCGTGTTTCAATTCGACGCTCTTAATCGGAATCAAGCGTCAGGTGCAGCGGCGACTTAAAACGGCGACTTCCGACCTGGTATCAATTAACCAATCAATCACTCGTAGCCTAGTGGTTATAGTACTGGACTAGTAATCAGAAGGTCGCTGGTTCAAGCCCCACTACTGCCAGGTTGCTGCTGTTGGGCCCTTGAGCAAGGCCCTCAACCCTCAGTTGCTCAGACTGTATACAATGTAATGTAAGTCGCTTTAGATAAAGTCGTCTGCTAGAGCTGCCACTAACGACTATTTTTCTGTTGATTAATCTATAGACTATTTTATCGATTAGTTGAATAATCTTCAAAAAATGTAATTCAGAATCTCATTTAACTGTACAGCATAATAATCTAACACAGAACTAAATGTAAACAGGGTTTATGTCCATATGATCACAT
The DNA here is from genome assembly GCF_030014385.1 of Trichomycterus rosablanca. NCBI lineage: Eukaryota > Metazoa > Chordata > Actinopteri > Siluriformes > Trichomycteridae > Trichomycterus > Trichomycterus rosablanca. The sequence continues at coordinate 40,460,276 of NC_085995.1, forward strand.
TCTCATATAAGCGCTCCATATTAAACACAGTGCAGCACGTTCATGCTTCAACTTATAGCACAGATAAAATAGTTAGATGTAGCCGCGTCTCGTTAAGTCCAGCGTACAGTAACGACAGAACGAGCCCCGATTCTAACCTCCACATTCACTCAACACTTACTGCACATTCTAAACCATGTAAACACGGTGGTTAGCGTTAGGGCTCATTCATATGAGAATAATCGCCTTAATCGCTTTGATCACGTGTGAATGCGCCCTAACTGAAATACGCTGTTCCAAGATCTCCACGATTAAGAAGCGTAATGAAACGATATAGACGTGCAGCACGGCGCCGGTGCTGCTGTGGTACCATCAAAGCTTTACACAGTGAACAAACCAGCTTTTAGTTCTGTACCAGTTTTAAGTATCACCAAACTTTGGATGATTTGGGTCGTGGAGAACTTTGATCTTCTCTTTGAAAGCTCTACAATCGGCTGCAGACGGTGTTTTTTAAGACGGAGCTTAATGCCGCCAACCAGGTGACTGGACCAGATACCAGCGGTGGCCAGACGTCCGGTTTTAGGCCGGACAGTCCGGCTTTTCAGCTGCCAGTCCTCCGTTCACGTAACGCTAGGACGGACACTTAAAAATCCTCCTTTTGGAGTGAACTGGTTTCATTTTTGATCAATATTATTTACCATTGGCTCAGGTACATGTCAGAACAAATGCTTTGTATTTCATTGGTTTAACAGCCTCATTTGACTCCTTATAGAGCTACCACTGGCCAATCGGAGAAGATCCGCCCTCTAAATGCTAGTCTGTGATTGGGTGGTTGAATTTCGCCCGCCCTCTCTGTCCTGTAAACACCGCTACCTGAGTCAATCACTCAGCTCTCATGATCAGGAACGCGGTGAAAATGCCAAAAACTTTTGGAGGCAGCGAGGAACAGACTTAAATATGAAAAGTAGACGCAACATTTAGTGAGTAAAGCAGTAATTTGTTATAGAATTCTTGCTTAAATTGGTCAAAAACTCTGTTATATTGGTTCTGGATTCATTCTGTGTGTTGCAGTATCATGTCCCCCTGTTCCTAATATGACGTCCGGCTTTTTGGGGTGTAATGTCCGGCTTTTTGTTAGTATGAATCTGGCCACCCTAGTTGTGACTAACACACGTGTGCAGTATCGACCACTTCTTTTCACCTGTACCATTCGGGTTCATATGGAGATCCGTATCGCGCACAGAGTCGTGCACAGAACTCCACGTTATCCCCCGTCTCTGTGCAGTACCATCAATCAGTCAGCAGAGGTCGTAACTGCAGCAGTTATGAGGAATTTGCTTGTTTGGACGAGGTGCAGGTGTTTGTTTTTCTTTTAGCGTCTGACTTTTTGGGCGTGGCGGCAGGTTCTCGGTACGTTCACGTGTTTGTAGAGGAACATGCTAACACGTAACGGACTCTCTCTCTTCCTGCAGGCTTTGTTGAAGGACGTGCATGAAGGCACAGTGACCGTCACCTTCGAGAACAAGTGAGTATCACCAGAGTCAAAAGTTTGTGGCCGTTTGTTGATTATGAACTTTGTGCAGATCGTTTTTTTTATGCTTTTGCCCTCTGAAGCTGGCAGCCGGAGCGACAGATCCCCTTCCACGACGTCCGGTTCCCTCCTCCGCCCGGAGTCCAGAGAGAGATCAACGAGAGCGATGAGGTGGAGGTAGGTGCCGCGAGACGCGCTTCCGCCCCGCAGGAACGTTCCCGCGGCGTTTAGCCTGACTCGTTTCCTCTTCCTGTGCCGTAGGTGTACTCGAGGGCCAACGACAAGGAGCCGTGCGGGTGGTGGCTGGCCAAAGTGCGCATGGTGAAGGGCGAGGTGAGTGCCGGCGGGCGGGGTCAGACCAGCGGAGCGCTTCACAGGGGGCGTGGCTTTAAAGTCGTGGTGCAGATACAGCGCTCACCAAGAATGTTGGCAGCCTTGGAAAAACGCTATATGGTCAAAAGTATTCGGACGGCCTTCTACTAGAAAACTAAAGTAATAAAAGTACTAGAACTAAAAGTATTAGATTTAAAAGTACTAGAATTAAAAGTGCTAGAAAACTAAAAGTACTAGAACTAAAAGTACTCGAACTTAAGGTACTAGGGAACTAAAGCAGTAGAACTAAAGGTTCTAAAAAACTAAAGTACTATAACTAAAAGTACTAGAGAACTAAACATACAAGAACTAAAAATGCTAGAACTAAAAGTAATAGAAAACTGAAAGTACTATAACTAAAAGTACTAGAACTAAACATACCAGAACTTAAAGTACTAGAAAACTAAATGTACTAGAACTGAAAGTACTAGAATTAAAAGACTAGAACTAAAAGTACTAGAGAACTAAAGTAATAGAACTAAAAGTACTAGAAAACTGAATTACTAAAAGTATTAGAACTAAAAATGCTAGAACTAAAAGTACTAAAGAACTAAAAGTACTAGAAAACTAAAAATGCTAGAACTAAAAAATGCTAGAACTAAAAATGCTAGAACTAAAAGTACTAGAACTAAATGTACTAGAACACTAAAATACTAGAATACAAAGTAATAGAACTAAAAGTGCTAAAAAACTAAAAGTATTAGAACACTAAAAAAATACTAGAACACAAAGTACAAGAAAACCAAAAAATTTGAACTAAAAGTAGTAGAATTAAGTCCTAGAAAAATAAGTGTACTAGAACTAAAAGTATAAGAAGTGAAATTGTTGATTGATGTTTCAGCCACAACATTTTAATAATGACAACATTAACAAGTTTAATAAATCAACTATCTAACAGAAATAAAATGCTTTTAGCATTGAAGCAACAGTTTGGGGAAGGCCCTTTTCTGTTCCAGCATGGCTGTTTTAAAGCAGCCTGCACAGAGCCCTGACCTCGGCTCTACTGAACAGCTTTGGAATGAACTGGAACATCAGCTGAGGCTCTGTCGACTACAGTTCCTTGCTTGTTTTATCTGGGTTTGGGACCAGCACTAAGGGAGAGCGCACAGACAAACACCCACTTCCAAAATAGCTGGGCTAGCGTAAAAGATCAAGCGATAAAATTGATTCTGGTCGATATTGTGTTAATATTTCAGAGCTGAAATGACCCGCGGGTGCCGATATTTGTGCTTCTTTTTTTCTCCCCTGCAGTTTTACGTGATCGAGTACGCGGCGTGCGACGCCACGCTGAACGAGATCGTCACGCTGGAGCGGCTGCGACCCATCAACCCCAACAAGGCCACCACCAAGAACACCTTCCTGAAGATCACACTGGACGTCCCGGAGGATCTGCGGCAGATGTACGTACGCCGTTAAGTTAAATATCATTAAATTACTTTTCTAATCGTAGTTCTGCTGTAATATCAATTTATACTCCAACTCATGGACGGATGACCTTACATGTTCCTGATTTCTTCTTCATAGGAGAGAGTAGAATGTATCATTTAAAGGTTTAGCCGGACGTAACGAGACCCTTGCTGTCCACAAAGCTTCAATTTTAATTGATCGGTCGGCTAAACAAAATGTGGCCCCGTAGACTAGACGAGCACGTGAATGTGGCCCCGTAGACTAGACGAGCACCAAAATGTGGCCCCGTAGACTAGACGAGCACGTGAATGTGGCCCCGTAGACTAGACGAGCACGTGAATGTGGCCCCGTAGACTAGACGAGCACCAAAATGTGGCCCCGTAGACTAGACGAGCACCAAAATGTGGCCCCGTAGACTAGACGAGCACCAAAATGTGGCCCCGTAGACTAGACGAGCACCACAATGTGGCCCCGTAGACTAGACGAGCACGTGAATGTGGCCCCCGTAGACTAGACGAGTACCAAAATATGGCCCCGTAGACTAGACGAGCACGTAAATGTGGCCCCGTAGACTAGACGAGCACGTGAATGTGGCCCCGTAGACTAGACGAGCACGTGAATGTGGCCCCGTAGACTAGACGAGCACGTGAATGTGGCCCCGTAGACTAGACGAGCACGTGAATGTGGCCCCGTAGACTAGACGAGCACGTGAATGTGGCCCCGTAGACTAGACGAGCACGTGAGTGTGGCCCCGTAGACTAGACGAGCACGTGAATGTGGCCCCGTAGACTAGACGAGCACGTGAATGTGGCCCCGTAGACTAGACGAGCACCAAAATGTGGCCCCGTAGACTAGACGAGCACGTGAATGTGGCCCCGTAGACTAGACGAGCACCAAAATGTGGCCCCTGTAGACTAGACGAGCACGTGAATGTGGCCCCGTAGACTAGACGAGCACGTGAATGTGGCCCCGTAGACTAGACGAGCACGTGAATGTGGCCCCGTAGACTAGACGAGCACGTGAATGTGGCCCCCGTAGACTAGACGAGCACGTGAATGTGGCCCCGTAGACTAGACGAGCACCAAAATGTGGCCCCGTAGACTAGACGAGCACGTGAATGTGGCCCCGTAGACTAGACGAGCACCAAAATGTGGCCCCGTAGACTAGACGAGCACGTGAATGTGGCCCCGTAGACTAGACGAGCACGTGAATGTGGCCCCCGTAGACTAGACGAGCACGTGAATGTGGCCCCGTAGACTAGACGAGCACGTGAATGTGGCCCCGTAGACTAGACGAGCACGTGAATGTGGCCCCGTAGACTAGACGAGCACGTGAATGTGGCCCCGTAGACTAGACGAGCACGTGAATGTGGCCCCGTAGACTAGACGAGCACCATAATGTGGCCCCGTAGACTAGACGAGCACGTGAATGTGGCCCCGTAGACTAGACGAGCACGTGAATGTGGCCCCGTAGACTAGACGAGCACGTGAATGTGGCCCCCGTAGACTAGACGAGCACCATAATGTGGCCCCGTAGACTAGACGAGCACGTGAATGTGGCCCCGTAGACTAGACGAGCACGTGAATGTGGCCCCGTAGACTAGACGAGCACGTGAATGTGGCCCCCGTAGACTAGACGAGCACGTGAATGTGGCCCCGTAGACTAGACGAGCACGTGAATGTGGCCCCGTAGACTAGACGAGCACGTGAATGTGGCCCCGTAGACTAGACGAGCACGTGAATGTGGCCCCGTAGACTAGACGAGCACGTGAATGTGGCCCCGTAGACTAGACGAGCACGTGAATGTGGCCCCGTAGACTAGACGAGCACGTGAATGTGGCCCCGTAGACTAGACGAGCACGTGAATGTGGCCCCGTAGACTAGACGAGCACCAAAATGTGGCCCCTGTAGACTAGACGAGCACGTGAATGTGGCCCCGTAGACTAGACGAGCACGTGAATGTGGCCCCCGTAGACTAGACGAGCATGTGAATGTGGCCCCGTAGACTAGACGAGCACGTGAATGTGGCCCCGTAGACTAGACGAGCACGTGAATGTGGCCCCGTAGACTAGACGCGCACCACAATGTGGCCCCGTAGACTAGACGAGCACGTGAATGTGGCCCCGTAGACTAGACGAGCACGTGAATGTGGCCCCCGTAGACTAGACGAGTACCAAAATATGGCCCCGTAGACTAGACGAGTACCAAAATATGGCCCCGTAGACTAGACGAGCACGTGAATGTGGCCCCGTAGACTAGACGAGCACGTGAATGTGGCCCCGTAGACTAGACGAGCACCAAAATGTGGCCCCGTAGACTAGACGAGCACGTGAATGTGGCCCCTGTAGACTAGACGAGCACGTGAATGTGGCCCCGTAGACTAGACGAGCACGTGAATGTGGCCCCCGTAGACTAGACGAGCACCAAAATGTGGCCCCGTAGACTAGACGAGCACGTGAATGTGGCCCCTGTAGACTAGACGAGCACGTGAATGTGGCCCCGTAGACTAGACGAGCACGTGAATGTGGCCCCGTAGACTAGACGAGCACCAAAATGTGGCCCCGTAGACTAGACGAGCACGTGAATGTGGCCCCGTAGACTAGACGAGCACCAAAATGTGGCCCCTGTAGACTAGACAAGCACGTGAATGTGGCCCCGTAGACTAGACGAGCACGTGAATGTGGCCCCCGTAGACTAGACGAGCACGTGAATGTGGCCCCGTAGACTAGACGAGCACGTGAATGTGGCCCCGTAGACTAGACGAGCACGCGAATGTGGCCCCGTAGACTAGACGAGCACCAAAATGTGGCCCCGTAGACTAGACGAGCACCAAAATGTGGCCCCGTAGACTAGACGAGCACGTGAATGTGGCCCCGTAGACTAGACGAGCACGTGAATGTGGCCCCGTAGACTAGACGAGCACGTGAATGTGGCCCCGTAGACTAGACGAGCACGTGAATGTGGCCCCGTAGACTAGACGAGCACGTGAATGTGGCCCCGTAGACTAGACGAGCACCAAAATGTGGCCCCGTAGACTAGACGAGCACCAAAATGTGGCCCCGTAGACTAGACGAGCACGTGAATGTGGCCCCGTAGACTAGACGAGCACGTGAATGTGGCCCCGTAGACTAGACGAGCACGTGAATGTGGCCCCCATAGACTAGACGAGCACGTGAATGTGGCCCCGTAGACTAGACGAGCACCAAAATGTGGCCCCGTAGACTAGACGAGCACGTGAATGTGGCCCCCGTAGACTAGACGAGCACGTGAATGTGGCCCCGTAGACTAGACGAGCACGTGAATGTGGCCCCGTAGACTAGACGAGCACCAAAATGTGACTCCATAGACTAGACGAGCACGTGAATGTGGCCCCTGAAAATGTCATGTTTTAAAATCTAGTGAGCAGCTTTTCTTTTAATGTACTGAACTAGAAATCAGAAGGTCGCTGGTTCATGCCTCATCTGTGCCAGACTGCCCTGTTGGACCCTTGAGCAAGGCCCTTAATTATTACAGTTGATTTAGATTTAGGCACAATAATGGTGTATTTTTAACTCCTTTAAGATAAGACTTTATTTAAGGTAATTAATTATATAATTAGTTTATTTAGTTAGTTAACGTGTGTCTTTATTTCTTCTAGCTGTGCTAAAGAATCGGCGCACAAGGACTTTAAGAAGGCGGTGGGAGCGTTCAGCGTCTCGTACGACTCCGAGAAGAAGCAGCTGGTGATACTGGTGAGTCTGGCCGCGGGGTCGAGCTCGCCCCCCCACTCCGTATTCGGCGTTTTTCATGTTTCCCCTCACGTCCTCGCTCTGTCCGTTCCAGTCGGTCAACGAGGTGACGACCAAACGGGCGAGCATGATGACGGACATGCACTTCAGGAGCCTGCGCACCAAGATGTCGCTCATGCTGAGGAACGAGGAGGCCAGTCGGCAGCTGGAGGTACGAGGAGCGCCGCAGGAATCCTGATCCGCTAAATTTAGGGCGTCGCCGTATCGTGTGCTGTGTGAATGCGCAGCTGTCGGATTCCTCCTCACCCTGTTTAAACCCGGGCGGGGTCCGATTACACGGACCGATTACGAGAGGGTGGGATGGGTGGTTCGGGTTTGTTCTGATTCCTGGTGCGATAGCGACCTCTGCTGTCTGGTGGAGAGGATCCGACTGTGACTTTGTGAGTGACGAGGGGACGGGTGCTAGTCTGCAGCCCTCCCCAGTGGGGGGGGGGGGGGGGGGGGTTTGGGGTGCAAGCAGCAGAATTGGAATAGGGAATTGGAAATGATTAAATAGGAAAAATAATTCACAATTCTAAACCCGCCCAGTCTGGTTTACCTGACAAATTTATTCAACCCCCATATCACCCATATTTACTTTTTCTAATCATAGTTCTGCTGCAATACCAAGTTATGCTTCAACTCACGGACAGGTGACCTTACATTCGCCATAATATTTTATTAATATATATATTTATTTTTTGATAGGGAAGAGTAGAATCTATAATTTATAACATTGGCCGGACGTAACGAGACCCTTGCTGTCCGAAAAGCTTAAATTTTGATTGATCTATCCACAGAACAGATTGATTCTGTGAATGGTTGCTCTCGCTGTGGTTCTGTGTAGTCCTGGAGCTTTAAAAATGGCTTTTTTGGACTAAATTGGGGAAAGAAATCATATTTATAAACCCGACCGGTCTGGTTTGTGCTGAGAAACAATGATGTCGAAAATATTTGCCCCCTTTCTGATCGATTCAGAAAAAAAAACAAAGGTATCAAACACCCATATCACCCATATTTACTTTTCTAATTGTATTTCTGCTGCAATATCAAGCTATACTTACGGACTCACGGACAGATGACCTTACATATTTCTTTTTATTCCAAGTGAGAGTAGAATTTATCATTTATAATACTGGCCGGACGTAAAGAGTTGGGGTAAAGGGTTGATGTCCGAAAAGCTTCAATTTTTATTAATCTGATCAAATAACAGACCGATTCTGTAAATGTTTGCTCTCGCTGTGGTTCTGTGTAGTCCCATAGCTTTAGATATGGCTTTTTTGATGAGTGTAGAATTTATCATTTAAAATATTAGCCAGACAAAATGAGACCCTTGCTGTCTGAAAAGCTTCAATTTTGATAAATGTGATCGTATAATAGATCGATTCTGTAAATAATTTCTCTCGCTGTGGTTCGGTGTAGTCCTGTAGCTTTAGAAATGGCTTCTTCTTTTTTTTTTTTTTTCATAGGAGAGCCTAGAATGTATCATTTTATAATATTGGCCGGACGTAACGAGACCCTTGCTGTCTGAAAAGCTTCAATTTTGATTCATCTGATCGTATAATAGATCGATTCTGTAAATAATTGCTCTCGCTGTGGTTCGGTGTAGTCCCAGAGCTTTAGAAATGGCTGTTCTGACTAAATTGGGGAAAGAAATCATAGTTATTAATCCGACCCCCCCCCCCCCCCCTCCACTTTCTGATTGATTAAAAAAAAACAAAGGTATTCAACACCCATATCACCCATATTTACTTTACTAATTGTATTTCTGCTGTAATACCAAGTTATGCTTCAGCTCATGGACGGATGACCTTATGTTTTACATATTGTTTTATTTCTTTTTTTTCTTTTTTGCTATTTAATATTTATTATTTAAAATATTGGCTAAACGTAATGAGACCCTTGCTGTCCAAAAAGCTTTAATTTTGATTGATCTGTCCGCATTACAGATTGATCGCGCTCGCTGTGGTTCAGTGTAGTCCTGAAACTTTAGAAACATGCCATGAGGAACAAATTCTCACTGACACACTCCAGGTTCCTACAGCTTTTAGTGTCTGTAATCGTATTTATGGGCGTGGCTTTGGAAGGGCGTGTCCGGTCAGCTCACCCGCCGTTGTACTCGTGTTCCAGAGTTCCCGTCAGTTGGCGTCGAGGTTCCACGAGCAGTTCGTGGTGCGCGATGACCTGATGGGTCTGGCCATCGGCACACACGGTGCCAACATCCAGCAGGCCCGCAAAGTGCCCGGGGTCACCAACATCGACCTGGACGAGGAGACCTGCACCTTTCACATCTACGGAGAGGTACGCCACCCAGCAGACCTCACCCCTCCCCAAAAAAGTGCGATGTTTCCGTGACGACCTGCGTCTGACTGTGTTGCTTTGATTTCAGGACCACGATGCCGTGCGGAAGGCCAGGAGCTTCCTGGAGTTTTCGGAGGATGTTATTAAGGTGCCCAAAAATTTAGTAGGTAAGAATGGGCGGAGTCTTTCATCATTTCATCATTACAAACAAGGTTTTAGAAATAGGCATACTGTTTGACGTGGTTCTCTCTGCTTTTCTTCTTGCATGGTGCTACAGGAACTGAATAGTTTTTTTCCGGGCGGTGCTAACAGCCAGCCTCGTATCTACACAGACACCATTGGCTGTGTCTTGTGGGTGTATTACTGCCTTGCACCCAGTGTTTTCCCCTGTAACTGGACCCACTGCAACCCAGACCAGGATGAAATATTTGATATAAATGGGAACATGATGAATGAAAGTAAAAGTAATGTGTTGCATATAAGGTGCTGGCTTAGTAATCTAAAGGTCGCTGGTTTAAGCCCCACAACTGGTGTAACCGTCGGGCCCCTAAGCAAGGCCCTTGACCCTTATTTGGACCCACCACGTCCCTGACCAGGATAAATCGTTTGATAAAAATGGAAAAAATCATGAATGAAAGTAAAAGTAACGTGTCGCATATAAGGTATTGGCTTAGTATTTAAAGGTTGCTTGTTCAAGCCCCACAACTGGTGTAACTGTCGGGCCCCTAAGCAAGGCCCTTGACCCTTATTTGGACCCACCGCGTCCCTGACCAGGATGAAACGTTTAAGTAAATGCATCCTCGTTAAGTAACGTGTCAAGTATAAGGTGCTGGCTTGGTAATCTAAAGGTTGCTGGTTTAAGCCTCACCACTGGCAAATTGCAACTGTCGGGCCCCTAAGCAAGGCCCTTGACCCTTATTTGGACCCACTGCGTCCCTGACCAGGATGAAACGTTTGATGAAAATAGAAACGCGATGAATGCAAGTAAAAGTAACGTGTTGCGTATAAGGTATTGGTCCAGTAATTTAAAGGTTGCTGGTTCAAGCCCCACAACTAGCAATGTGCAACTGTCGGGCCCCTAAGCAAGGCCCTTGACACTTATTTGGACCCACCGCGTCCCTGACCAGGATGAAACGTTTGATTTAAATGGAAACATGATGAATGAAAGTAAAAACATCCTACAGAGTAACATGTTACATATAAGGTATTGGTCCAGTAATCTAAAGGTTGCTGGTTCAAGCCCCACAACTAGTGTAACTGTCGGGCCCTTACGCAAGGCCTTTGACCCTTATTTGGACCCACCGCGTCCCTGACCAGGATGAAATGGAAACACGATGAATGAAAGTGAAAGTAACGTGTTGCATATAAGGTGCTGGCTTAGTAATCTAAAGGTTGCTGGTTCAAGCCTCCCTACTGGCAAGTCGCAACCGTCGGGCCCCTAAGCAAGGCCCTTAACCTTTATCTGCTTGCACTGTATTCTGGCACAACTGTAACTTTTTTTGCTTTTGATAAAAGCGTCGACTGAAGGCTGTAAACGTAAACGTGCCTTGTATGTGATCCAGAGCTGACCACGCCCACTGTGAAGTACGGTGGTGGAAGCATCATGAGATATGATGTATGTATATTTGTATATTATTTCTTTTAGGAAAGGTCATTGGGAAGAGCGGTAAGGTGATCCAGGAGGTGGTGGATAAATCCGGCGTGGTCCGAGTAAGAGTGGAACCAGAAAACGAGAAGAAACCAACAACGCTGGACGAGGTCTGTATCACCGTCCAATCGTAATCTGTATTTCAGTAATCAGAATAAGGGCGCGTTCACATGAGTGTAAATCTGAGCTGAACCTGCATCAGTGTGGAATAAGCGTCAGATCCAGGGTTACAGCTCCACATGTATCTGTGTTTATCTGGATTCTCCTCCCTGTTTCACTTTTAAACTTGTGTTACAGCTCCAGCTTCTGAGAAATGATGAGAATCAGAATCAGCTTCTCCCAGAGTCTAAAACGCTTCTGGTTGAGAATAAAGCTTAACGTGGTTTAATGTAGTAAAAGAAGGAGACAGGAGCACTAAACTTCTCTTCATTATTACTGCTCATAAGTTCCTCCACTAATCACATTCCTCACTCGCTGTTTTACTACAATAAGTCTATATAAAAACTAGGGATGCATCGATACCATTTTTTCCCAGTACATGTATTTTTGTACTCGCCGATACCGATACCTATTTAGAATGATGCAATCTGGAGCATTATGGAATAGTGTAGTTTTTAGTGTAAAATAGTGCAGTGGAACTAGGGTTGCCAACTTTCAGAACTGGAAATAAGGAACACCCTGTTTACCTCAGCGGGAGGGGAGGGGGGGGTTAGGGTTACACCTGTAAACAATATAACGGGTCTTACACCATCATAGGAACGTTATCAAAATGTTTAATTTAAGCTGTTTAACATATATTATTTTCATTCTTTAATGATAAATCAGAACCATATTTTAGGTAAAACAACATGCATAAACAACATCATGTAACATTTTTTCTCAATAGTGAAAACAACATTTTTACATAATCCATCTTCACACCAACATGCAGCCCGGTTCTGGACTGCGTTGCTTAGGGGGGCAGTAAGAAAATTGGGGGAGGGTTGGGACAATGACCACCCCAGAGCCCCCATAGCGCCGGCCCTGCTTGTGTTACTATAGTTTCGCCCTAAGCCGGATTCGAACCTAGGGCAGAAGAACGTGCGTGATGCGCTCTGCCCACTGCGCTACTCAAACAGTGAAGTATTTATAGTGGTGGTAAATTCGGTTCATTTTATGGACTCGGGTTAATCTGAGTCACTCAGTAAAGTGATCCGGTTCACTTGGGTCACTTGAGTCAGTTGAGTCACTTATACTGACATTCTGATTGTGATTGATTTATTGCATTAAAATGCATCCAAATATGACTTGTCTTCCATGCACTCATCCTTCTCTCTTGATTCTCTTGGCACCTCACACTTCTCCTGTCAGTGACAAGTTGACACTTTTTTTAAGTGAATACTTGACCATGCGGGAGAGGGGGGTGGATTCACATACCAATCAGATGGGTATATTAATGGGTCAAGGGTTTAAAATTACCATGGGGGCTGTGATACTCCTTACGCAGTACAGTACTAAAGTAGCCTGTAAGCATTTGCATTTTAATAATAATATAACTATATTATGTTATTTTGCTTACAAGAAAATATGCTGCATTACTAATCTATACCACTACTACTGATTAATAATAGGGCTGTCAAACGATTAAAATTTTTAATCGCGATTAATCTCAGAATTTCATATAGTTAATCGCGATTAATCACATAAAAAAAAAATCTGTGTAAATGTTATAGAAAAGTAGTTTAGAATTTATCCATCAGCAAACATTGTAGATCAGCGGTGCTTTAGGTGGGATAAGGCGTAGTTATTGTAACAGACTTTTCTGTGGTTGTATTGTGACAATGGTTTGATGGCCGTTTCTACACGAAGTGAGTGTGTTTTGACCCTTTGGGGCTTCCATAGTTCATGGACTAACGTGCTTGACTCAGCTTTCCGGTATTTGGTACCTTAACAGAATAAGTTAATAAAAGTGTTCTGCTCCCGACAACTTGTGAATATAGCGTGTATTTATTTCTTTATAAGTGCATCACTACAACGCTCGGTTACATTATGCTAACAAACCGCAAATGAAAAACAATGGCAAGTCCGACATTAAAACGTTTGTTTTGACATAATGTTAACATAATGTAACCGAGCGTTGTAGTTCTACCAGTCAAGTCTCAACATTAACTAGAATTTGCGTTAACGGCACTATTATTTTTAATCGCGTTAAATTGAAATCGCGTTAATGCGTTATTATCGCGTTAACTTCGACAGCCCTAATTAATAATAATAATAATAATAGCATGTGCATAAAATCAGCCACATAACGAACACCAGTGTGTGTAATCGCAGTCAGATGTGTTTCCGGTGAGTCGGCTTGTATACTTAGCAGCAGCCAGTCAGAGGACTCGTAGGATCCGGGTTAATTGAGATTTCGGACTCGTGATTCCTGATTCAGTACAAAGATTCGAATCATTAACCCGGGTGATTCAGGAACCGCCCAGCTCTAGTATTGAACAGTCTAATCTGCAGCGTTTCTCTCCCATTGATAAAATACGGAACAAAGCGCGTCCTGTATCAGTTCAATACGGAACGCGACATTTAGTTTCCAAATACGGAACGATTCCGTATTTTACGGGACGGTCAGGCACTCGCGCCCCACAGGTTGAAAATCCCTGCGTTAACGCAGCAACGTGCACTAGGCACACGGTATCGGATGTTTAGTATCAGAGCCTCGTTTGCGAGTACGAGTTAATGAGCACGGTATCGGGCAAATACCCGGTACTAGTATCGGTACTCATGCATCTCTAATAATAACACTAAAATACAATTAAAAACAGTTAAAAATCTATAAAAATACAATAAAAGCTGCACTTTAGTTTTACTTCTTTATTGTTTCCTGCTCTTCTTTATGGTGGAATACCGTATTCCGTTCAGCATCGGCGCATTCACACGAGAAGTGACAAAAAAGCGGTGCACAAAACTTAACGTGAAAACGTGCAAAGGTTATTTTGTTACTTCTCGTAATACGGTATTCCAAGATCGATCATCTCCACCATTAAGAAGCGTCAGGAGACGATAAAGAAGTAAAACTAAAGTGCAGATTTTATTGTATTGTTATTGATGTGTAACTGTTAGTAATTGTATTTCAGTGTGTTTATATTATATTTGTGTTATTTTCAGTGTTTAAGTGTCAAAAACAACCTCATTATTTTACATGAGACTAAAATATCTGCAGTTCCACGGGACCATGGACGCATTAACAGGTTCTCCAAACATCCTTATGGGATAAAATACCTTAAATACCGCTCCCAGAACCGACTGACGTCCAGTTTTAAGGTACCGCTGTATTTGGCAGCTCCGTATAATTCCTCTCTCGCTGTTTTACTACAATAAATCGAGTTAAGTTTTGTTTGTACGGCCTAAATCGATTTTAGTGCATCATATCAAACAGTTTGTCTCATTGGAGGAGCTTTGAAACGGTCAGCAAACAGCAAACCGGTGAATGCGCCCTAACGATGATGGGTTTATTTTTGTTCGTCTCTTTCTCTTCGCCGGCCGGTGATCGGAACTAAAGGGCATGGTGCCGTTCGTCTTCGTCGGGACGAAGGAAGCCATCTCGAACGCTCACCTGCTGCTCGACTATCATCTCAACTACCTGAAGGTACGCCTGAACGTTTACCGAAACTCGCCTTCGCCCAGGTGAGCTGCAGAATCCTCATGGTGGCGAGGCCCGGGTCCTTTCTGTGTGGAGTTTGCATGTTCCCCCTCGTGTCTGTGTGGGTTTGCTCCCCCGCGAGCTCCAATTTGTGAACTTGTGAACTGATGAACCTTGTGTAACCAGTCTGAGGGCGCTTCTTGTCCCCTACCAGCGTTGGGTTCCCACACAGTGCCACCCAACACTCGCCCAGGCGTCCGGACCAGACCTGTTATCTCATGAATGCAACCTAAGTGTGTAAAGCATGACGTTAAAATCCTAATAAATAAATAAATAAAAACATATAGGGTGCTCGGGTGGCACGGCGTGCTAATGCGCCGGTTCCAATGTCTGTCAGGATGCCTGGTTAGGTCGGCAGCTCTGCGATCACACTGTCTCTTTCCGTTTCCACTGCCATATGATATCTCCGGGACTGCATCGGGCGCCTGGGCGAGTGTTGGCACCGTGTGGGAACCCAATGCTGGTAGGTGACGAGAAGCGCCGACAGATTGGGTGATCCAGGTTGACTCTCCTCGATCAGACTGGGGTCGTGTCCCTTAAACACGACCCTCATGTGTATGTGTGGATGCCCGGCCAGGTTGGCAGCTCTGCACAGGTTAGGTGGTGAGTAGTTAGACCGCCCGTGCCACCCCAGCGCCCCCCTTTTTTTTTTTTACGAGGATTCCGTAGCTCACCTGGACGTAGGTGATGTTTCATTAACCGCTATTACATCTAATGAGGAATTAGATATGACTAAATTGGAGGTTAATTAGTACTCGTCGTGTTCAGGAGGTGGATCAGTTGCGGATGGAGCGGCTGCAGATCGACGAGCAGCTCAGACAGATCGGCGGGGGACCCAGAGCTCCGTCCGGCCGGCCGGATAAAGAGAAGCCGTTCGGCTCCGATAACGGCATGGGCCACCCGCGAGGGGGTAGACCGTTCGGCCGAGGCGGGCGAGGACGACGGGGGCCCGGCTTCGCCTCGGGTACGCGAACGTGAATAAAAATAAGTACAGAATATTTCTGGGGTTTTTTTTGTATTTAATGGCTTCTGTAAATTTCCCATAAGGCACCAACTCCGAAGCGTCGAACGCGTCCGAGACCGAGTCGGACCACAGAGAGGAGCTGAGCGACTGGTCTCTGGCCCCCACCGACGAAGAGTCCATGGGATACAACAAGCGAGTACCGGACGCACGCAAGAGGGGCGGCGGAGGCCGGGGCAGAGGAGGACGAGGACGGGGAGGATACAAAGGTCAGTCATAACCCTTTTCCACCGACGCCGAACTTGATTTTGAACCGGTTCCGTGTGTTTCCACCGTGTGTTTTCAGCGCGAACCGGGACGTCACCTGTGGGCGTGTCATGTTGTACTGCATTTTTATCTTTTAAACTTCACCTGATCACATTTCGAGCCGGTTTGCCGCTGATGTTTTCAAAGCGCCTTTAAAAAGGTGAACTGTGTGATAAGACGCGGTAAAAGTGACCCGGACAGAACGAACAACGCTTAACGTGAAAAATAAAGCGTGAAGCTTTTTCAACTCCCCGAGGTGCATAAACACACGTGAAGTAAATCCAGCTGAAAGTAGACAGATGTTGTATTTTAGAGTAGGTTTGATGGTTATTTCACGTAGATTAATGTTCGTGTCGTGGAACTTTAATGATGTTTCATCGCTCGAGTCGAGCGCTGAGTAAATCGCGGTGAGAGTGAAGCACAAAACGCTTCTCACGTCAGTGAACTAAAGAAAACAACAACTGAGACGAACACGTCACGTCTTCTCATCACCGACAGCTGATCCATACTTTTTACATAAAAACGAACATCTGTAACAGCAGCACAAATGCTCGCACATGATCTACACGCTCCGCCATGATGTTACTCTTTACTTTCGTTAAGTAACGCCCACCGTTTATGACGCAGACTTGGTTCTAAAAAACTGGTGGAAACGCACGTCGGTTCTCTACAGAACACCAAGGTTCTAAGAAACCTGAACAGAACCGGTTGAAGAACCATGGTTCTTTTGGTGGAAACGGGCTATCGGGTTTGTTTTTTTTCCTTTAATTTGTCACAGAATTGCCCGTCAAAGCGGATCTGACCCGCCAAGTCCGCACGACGTCTGGAAAATGTGCCGTGGTTTCTGGTACCAGGACATTACAGAGTTTGAACCTCGGCTCTGTTGCCGGTCAGCTGGCAGTGCTCGCAGGAGACGAAACTGGCCACTAGTCTGCTGGGTGGGAAAAGGCAGGACTAAAAAGTGGGCGGGGTCTTGTAAGGATGACGCAGTGTAAGGACCCTGGTTACTAGGCCGAGGCGCCTGTACAGAAGTGGAGGGACGTGGAGGTCGGCGCGTGAATCTCCACGAGCGAGACCGACCTCGCGCGCCGATCCACCGAAGTACGGGCGGATAAGTTCAAGCCCCACTGTCGCCAAGTTGCTGCTGTTGGGCCCCTGAGCAAGGCCCTTAACCCTCAACAGACTGTGTTGATAATTGTAAGTCTCTTTGGGAGAAAATCGGATCGTTCAGACGTTATAAATTCTCATGAACGTTTTGAACGCTTGTGTGTTTGGTTAGGTGAGGACGTGCACTGGAGCGACTCGCGGCCCCGGAACACCAGAGACTCCAAGCCGCGCCTTCAGGAGGATTCACTACAGGTAAACCTAGTGACCCGCCCTGCTCCCCACTACCTACCTGATCAGCTGCCTCAGTAGAGAGGATCCTAATAAGACCTGGAGCTCATGAGGCAGATTATTTAGACGCTCTACTTATACAGAGATTACGCCGATTACGTCACCACAGTTTTAGCTTACTAAGCTAACACAGTTAGCCTCAGGTCGCACAACCCTCTAGCACGTCAGCTAACGTGTCATTCACTTATATCATTCTGGGAAGTCTTCCTACAAGACTTTGGAGCGTGTCTGTGGGAATTTGTTCCCATTTAGTCAACAGAGAAGAGAAGGACGAGAAGAGAAGATCCGGCTCACCGTCCGAGTCAAATTCATCCCGAAAGTGTTGAGCTGGGTTGAGTGTTCACCAGGGCTCTGTGTAGAGCAACTAGTCAAACCGTGTCTTTGTATGTAGAGGGACTTCCCCAAACTGTTGCCACAATGTTAAAAGCACATCATTCACCTTATATCATTTCATACACCTGTTAGCAACGGATGTTGGGAGAGACATTAGGATCATTAGGAGGGGTGTCCACATACTTTTGGCCATATAATGTAGCCGCAAACATTTGGCTCAAGGGTCAAATTTAAAGACCGCAGACTATCACGCACCCCCTCCTCACAGAGATCCGAGTCGCATACGGAGAGACACGCTGTGCCTTTTATTTCATCATCCACCCCCCCCCGAACATAGTCAGCCTCCCTCCCTCAGGCGTGGCCAGTCTGCTAGTCTGCTGGGTGGGAAAAGACGTGACTAAAAAAGTGGGCGGGGTCTTTGACGCCGAGGAAGGACCAAGGTTAGTAGCCCGAGGGACGTGGAGAGCAGCGCGTGACATGCGTCGGACAGAAGGCGTGTCAGGAGAACACTGGAGAGGAACTGGCTATGTCTAAATTGTGAGAATAAATAATGTTAAGAGGTGTAAGTAAATCTAGCGAGCAGATTCTGTCTCATTTCAGATTCGTGTGGACAGCAATAACGAGAGGAGCGTCCACACCAGCCGAGGCCCCCCGGGGCCCGCCGCAGACTCCGGCCCCGGCAGGCAGAGGAACGTCAAGGAGCGAGTAGGGATCAGGAAAGACAAGCAGGACGGCGCGGACGGCCCGGTCGTGTTGAACGGCGTGTCTTAAACAAACGACCCGAGCCGATCCGAATCCCCGACGTCCCCGGCGCCCGACTCCACCGATCCTGAAGCTTCTTTCATTAGAGACTCGTTATAGGCCGAAGAGAAGCAGGTCAGTAAACGGGGGGGGGGGGGGGGGGGGGGGGGGCAAATAGAATCGTCTCTGCCGTCGAATTTTTTTGTAGTGTGCATCGTCTCGACTTCGAGGCGTCTCTTCAAACGTCTCATCGCGGGAACAGAAGCCGAGGGGGTTTGTTATCCACTTTCTAGACCACGACTAAAGACTTTCGGGAATAAAAATAAATAAACAAACAAAAAAAAAAACAACAACAAGGTTCTGATGTTTTGGGCCACGTCATGGCGTTTTTACTTTTACTTTCGCTGTCTGGTTATTAGAGGCCATCCTGATGCCAGCTTCATTGCTAAAATGTAAAAAAATAAGTTAAAAAACATGAATAAATGAATAAAATGTATAAAAAAAAAAGACGTCACGTAGATGTGAAGACGCTCCTGAATGATTCTGTGCCTTTGATTAGCGGCGATAAGTTCCGAATTCGGTCGTTTCCAGTCAGGGAGGAAGAGGAAAAAGTAAAATACGCGGTGCGTGTACATACGGAGTTCCGCGTTTCGTTTTCGGTAGGGGGGCAGCACTTCATCCGAGCGGAGACGAGAAACTACCCGGCGAGTTCGGCGATACGATTAAGCGATTAAATAGACGCACTTCTTTCATCTAGTGATGAGCTACGACAGAATACGTTTGGTTTTGTTTGTGTGTGGGTTTGTTATCTGGGATTTTCTTTCCTCTCCGTTTCTACTTTGTATTTACCGTCCAGACTCTCAAGGTCACTCCTGTCTCCACCTCGAATTCAGGGGAAAAAAAACAATAAAACATGGTGAACATACCAAATTTCACACGCCTTTTATCTTCGTTCAGTTCTGAGTTTCTTTTAGCAGCACGTTTCTGTATCACCTGACCCTCTGAGGCGCGACGCTTATGGGGTCAGAACGCCTCCAGAACCCTACGTTGTGGGCACCTGTTCCTAATAAACTGCTCGTGTAAGAGCGCAGCACTTCAGTTCAACTTTCCCTGAGCAGAGACCCAAACTCTATATGGACAAAAGTATTTGGACGCCCCTTCTAATTGTTGAATTTGTTCTTCAGGCTTCCAGCTTTGAACATCAACTGATCAATCAGCACCCAGCCCTACAGGTCCTGTCATGTTTTGACTGTCTGGGCACAAATTCCCACAGACGTACTCCAAAGTCCTGTGAGAAGCTTCTCAGAAGAGCGGCTGTCGTTGTAGCTGCTCATGGGGGCAAAGCGTCTCCAGAACCCAAAATTGTGGGCACCTGTTCCTAATAAACTGCTCGTGTAAGACTGCAGCACTTCAGTTCAACTTTCCCTTCTGATTGTTGAATTTGTCCTTCAGGCTTCCAGCTTTAAACATCAACCCGATCAATCAGTTCCCAGTCATACTAATGCTGTCATGTTTTGACTGAACAGGCACAAATTCCCACAGACGTACTCCAAAGTCCTGTGAGAAGCTTCTCAGAGGAGCGGCTGCTGTTCTAGCTGCTTATGGGGGCAAACTGTCTCCAGAACCCTAGTTTAGGGGCACCTGTTCCTAATAAACTGCTCGTGTAAGAGCACAGCACTCTAGTTCAATTTTACCTTTACTGTATATGGCAAAAGTATTGGGACGCCCCTTTCTAATTTTTGAATTTGTGCTTCAGGCTTCCTGTTGCTTTGCAGCAACAGTTTAGGGAAGGTCTGTTCCCGTTTAAGCATGACCGTACCCCTGTGCACAAAGCAAAGCTCTATAAAGAGTTTTGGGATGAACCGGAACATCAACTGTTATACAAATGCTGCCATCTTTTGAGTGAATGGGCACACATCCCCACAGACGTACTCCAAAGTCCTGTGAGAAGCTTCTCAGAAGAGCGGGCGGGTGTCGTTCTAGCTGCTCATGGGGTCAAAACGTCTCCAGAACCCTAAAATGTGGGTGCCTGTTCCTAATAAACTGCTCGTGTAAGAGCGCAGCACTTCAGCTCAACTTTTCCCCAAGAACTGCTAATTGATATGCTTCTAGCTTTGCAGCAACAGTTTAGGGAAGGCCTGTTATCGTTTAAGCATGACTGTGCGCAAAGCAGAGCTTTATAAAGAGTTTTGGAATGAACTGGAACATCAACTGATCAGTCACAATATGACAGCATTTGTGTGGCTGGGCGCTGGACTCAACGGGAACAAATCCCCACAGACGTACTCCAAAGTCCTGTGAGAAGCTTCTCAGAAGAGCGGGTGTCGTTCTAGCTGCTCATGGGGGCAAAACGTCTCCAGAACCCTAAATTGTGGGCGCCTGTTCCTAATAAACTGCTCGTGTAAGAGCGCAGCACTTCACTTCAACCTTTCCTTGAGCAGAGACCCAAACTTTATATGGACAAAAGTATTTGGACGCCCCTTCTAATTGTTGAATTTGTATCTAAGGCTTCCAGCTTTAAACATCAACCTGATCAATCTGTTCCCGGCCATACAAATGCAGTCATGTTTTGACTGTCTGGGCACAAATTCCCACAGACGTACTCCAAAGTCCTGTGAGAAGCTTCCCAGAAGAGCGGGTGTCGTTCTAGCTGCTCATGGGGGCAAAACGTCTCCAGAACCCAAAATTGTGGGCGCCTGTTCCTAATAAACTGCTCGTGTAGAGCGCAGCACTTCACTTCAACTTTCCCCTCATGTGGCAAAAGTATTGGGACGCCCCTTCTAATGACTGAATTCGTGTTTCAGCCACAACAGTCGCTAACGGCTGTAATAAATCGATCATGTAAAGGAAAAGTCGTGCCTACGACTTTGTCCAGCGTGACTTGTGAAGCCGCACTGATCAGCTGAATGGTCACAAATTCCCGCTGTGAGAAGCCCGGTCCGTATTTTTAACCATATGGTGTACTCCTGTCGTCCTCTTATTACCTTGTCATGAGAAACGAGCATGATGCATGTGCAGAACCTCACGTCTGTTTGTTTTTTTGGGGGTGATTTTCATGAGCAGTAGGTTCCAGAGTCCTGGTCAAAATTCCTTCAGTTTTTTTTCTTTCTCCACGTTTCTGGGCGTGTCCTAATATTTACGACGAAGCGGGGCGTGTCTCATTACACGTTGGGTCTGTAGGTGATCGGAGACTGTCCGGTCGGTCCGGTGCCGTCAGTACACGTGTGTTTGGGTCAGAAGTTTACATACACTTGTTCTTTTGTTCTGTGGCTGAATAATTAAAAATCACTTTGTCACAAGTGTGAGTTTCTTACTGAGTTTATTTTATGGTTGTGTACATTCAGCAGCTTCGGGGGCTCGGGTTCGGATCTCGGAGGTGCACTTGTACTTGTAAGTGCAGGTCCCAAGCCCGGATGCGATAAGGAGGGTTACATCAGGAAGGGCGTCACCTCTTCTAATTATTGTATTTATGTTTTTCAGCCACAACTGTCACAGGTGTAATAAATATAATATATAAATATATATCATATAAGGGAAATCACATGCTGCCAACTTTGCAGCAACAGTTTAGGGAAGGTCCTTCCCAGTTCCAGCATCAGCAAGCTCTGTATAGACATGACGAACTCCAGCGTCCTGCACAGAGCCCTGAACTCAGCACCACTCAACAGCTCCGGAACGAACCGGAACCTTGACTGATGGATCAGCACCCAGTCGTACCGACTAAATGGGCACAGATTCCCACAGACATACTCCAAAGTCTTGTGAGAAGCTTCTCAGAAGAGCGGCTTTTGTTCCAGATGACGAGATCACACACAGGTTGGACGTCCGATAAGCTCATGGTCAGGCGTCCGAATACTTTTGGCCATATACTGATATACTCTTCAAGTGGTGTAGGCACCTACGCCTTCAATCGGCCAAAAAAAGGAAGAAGTTGTAGCTTAGCGGTTAAGGTACTGGACTAGTAATGAAAAAGTCGCTGGTTCAAACCCCATCACTACTGGACTGTCACTGTTGGGCCCTTGAGCAAGGCCCTTAACCCTTAATTGCTCAGACAGTACACTGTCACACACAGAAATGTCCTCTAAATGCCGAAAATGTTTGATTTTCTCTCCGAGTCTCTCGCACTTAATGAGACATTGATGCTGTGAGGCTGAGGGCTAACACGTGCTTCCTCCGACACACGTCCAGCCAGCCAGAGCACATTTTGAACAGATTCTCGGGTCACTCGGAGGTCAGTAAGCATGGACAAACACTCTCACGACGGCTCATATTTAGTGTCGTTTTGAGAAACGGCGGGATGGGAAGGACGTCGCTCTCTTGGACTCCTGGAAACAAGCAGCTTATTGGGGACAGAAACGTCCTGCCCCAACCTGCACCGGACGGTGATTATAAAACCACGTTTGTTGCGACTAGTGCAGTGGTTTCTTCTGTGCTTATTTTAAGTTTGTGACCTGGAAATACGGTCTTCTGCAAAAGTTTGCGGACACCCCCTGATTTGGATTTCTACATCGTCATTTCTACATGCATTTTTCCAGCGTCGTACCAACTTCTTAATGCCGTCACCAAAAAAACATTTTGGTTGAGCTCGTAGCCGCTGATGCGCCGCTGCTTTCACATCATCATCACATGAAAATCTTCTTCCCCTTAAAGCTTCTTTCAGCCTCCAAAAAGGTGGAAATCAGACAGAGCTAAATCCGGACTATAAGCGTCTCTCAGACACGAGCGATTACGACGCCTCCTACTACACAGCTTATAACCAAAATATACAAGTGAGGAAACTTTTTGAACATCCCTCGTAGTTCCCCCAGTAGATCTGGTCCTGAATTGCTTACCAGACTCGGTACAGTTTTGACACCGGATGCCCTTTCTGACCCGACCCTCCTATTTCCAACCGGACCTGCACCTCATAACATATCTGTTAGTCCTGAAACAGACAAAACATCTGATGAAGTATATAATCCGAAATGGCTCGTAGCCACTGATGCGTCGCTTGTTTCACATCATCATCACATGAAAATCTTCTTCCCCTTAAAGCTTCTATGAGCATCTGAAAAGGTGGAAATCAGACGGAGCTAAATCCGGACTATAAGCGTCTCTCAGACAACCGATTCCTTCTCCTACTGCACCCTCACCGCTTATAACCAACATATAAAAGTGAGGAAAGTTTTTGAAGATCCCTCGTAGTTTGTTCTGTTCTTCAGATGTCGCCACAGTGGATCTGGTTCCTCGACCCTCCTATTTCCATCCGGGCTTGGGACCTGCACTGTCAAGTGCACCTCATGACGACCAGGCGGTTCCACCCCCATTAGCCGATCATGATAGCACAGCTGAGATTCGAACCCTAGAAACCCCAGATCTCGGCGGTAGTGAGCCAGCATGCTTTACCATTTCATTGTCGTGACCCTTGCAGAACTTTTGCACCCGATTGTATTTATTTTATTAGTCTGTTCGTCTATTAGTCCCTGTATCCTCCTGTATTTGTGACGGAACAGACGGGGTTCTGTCTCGACACTGTTTGGTTAGAGTGTAAAATATTTTCTATGTGAGCAGTTTCAGTAAATAAAGCTCGATTTTTCCCTGCAAACGAGTGAGATTTTATTATTTTATTGTTTCGTTTAAATCGGAAGATTGTCGGTTCCACTGTTGGGCCCTTGAGCACGGCCCTTAACCCTGTCTGCTCCAGGGGTGGAGCAACGACTGACCCTGCGCTCTGACCCCAGGAAAAAGAAAGTCATTCTACTGTACACTGGGGCGGCACGGTGGCTCGGTGGGTAAAACTGTCGCCTCACAGCGAGAAGGTCCTGGGTTTGATTCCCAGGCGCCGCGATCCGGGTCCTTTCTGTGTGGAGTTTGCATGTTCTCCCCGTGTCTGCGTGGGTTTCCTCCCACAGTACAAAAACATGCAGTCAGGTTAATGGGAGACACTGAATTTCCCTGTGTGCCTTGCGCCCATTGAAAAGCTGGGATACCCTAATTGGATAAGCGGTTAAGTAAGTAAGTAAGTGAGTGTACACGTGTATATGTATATATGACAAATAAATTATGTTCTTCTCCTTCTGATTGTGTCTGTGGGAATTTGTGCCCATTCAGTCAAAAGGTGGCAGCATTTGTACGACAGGGTGCTGATTGATCAGTCGATGTTCCGGTTCATCCCAGAGCTGTTGAGTGGGGCTTATATTTGCAGGGCTCTGTGCAGGACGCTGGAGCTTTTCTTCACGTCTTTATAGAGCGTTCTCGTTCTGGAACAGGAAAGGGCCTTCCCTAAACTGTTTGTTCATTTCCTTTATTCAATACATTTATTTCGATTTAGTAATTAAAACCGGTGTCCTAATACTTTTTGTACTTGTAGTTTTTGTGAACTGTAGTGCGCCGGTTTTCCACAGGGTGGCGCTGTTTTACAGCATTAAAACCGCAAATACACGAGTCAAAGCAGATGTTTATGTTTTAATATTATTATGTTTGTTTATATATATTTTTTCTATCAGTATATTAAAGGGGGGGGGGGGGTATTTTGAGCATATCTAAATTTTAAGGACATCCCCTGCATATACACTATATATATTGTGATTACGACTTTGCAGTGCATTAATAAGAAACAACAACATAAACACGTACTGTACACACACACACACACACACACACGGACACGTGGTGGGTAGCACAGTCGCCTCACAGCAAGAAGGTCCTGGGTTCGATTCCCAGGTGGAGTGGTCCGGGTCATTTCTGTGTGGGTTTCCTCAGGGTGCTCCGGTTTCCTCCCACAGTCCAAAGACGTGCAAGTGAGGTGAATTGGAGATACACAATTGTCCAGGACTGTGTGTGACATTAAAACTTGTGAACTGAACTGATGAATCTTGTGTAATGAGTTACTACTGATCCTGTCATGAATGGAACTAAAGTGTAAAACCTGACGTTAAAATCCTAATAAATAAATAAATTCCTCATGTGTTCACAGACGCAGTTATGCTGGGACAGGAAGGGGCCTTCCCTAAACTGTTGCTGCACATTACAAGCATATTATTTCCTTTATTTTATAGATTTAGTTGGGTTCGGTAATTTATTATCCATGTTGTGTATTTATTGTGAACGCTAGTTGGAGTTTTTGGCACTGCGGTATTATTCCACAGGGTGGCGCTGTTTCACACCATTAAAACTGCATAAACACGGAGGCGGAAAAACTCAATGCAACTAAACCGTTATCCAGTCAGGGTCGCGGGGGGTGCTGGAGTGGAGCCTATCCCAGCTTTTCAATGGGCGCAAGGCACACAGTTCATCACAGGGCAGACACACACACCCATATAGGGCAAATTTAGTGTCTCCAATTAACCTGATCGCATGTTTTTGGACTGTGGGAGGAAACCCACACAGACACGGGGAGAACATGCAAATCCACACAGAAAGGACCCGTACCGCCCCGCCTGGGAATCGAACCCAGGACCTTCTTGCTGTGAGGCGACAGTGCTACCCGCTGATCCAACGTATAAACACATTTCCATAAACAGTGTCTCCATGTCTCAAAACACTGCACATTACATGCTTCTGACTTTGCAGCAACAGTTTAGGGAAGGCCTTGTCATCTTTTGACTAAATAGGCACAAATTCCCATACACATGAAACAGCAAAGAGCCTTCCCTTCCCTAAACTGTTGCTGCAAAGTTTTGCATGTTCTCCCTTTGTTTTTGTGGGCTTTCTGGAGGTATTCCAGTATCCTGGTGGACCTGTTCAGGACATGGTTTGGTTTTCGGATGGGGGGGGTCAGAGGGGGGGGCGCTCAGCCCTCAGTTGTGCAGCAGAACAGATCTGGGTGTCACGCATGATTGGATTCTTACTAGCGCTGACTCAAATATAACCCCCCCCCCCCCCCACTGCCCACACCACCCACCCACCCACCCCCCGACTTCCTGCAGGTGGACGAGGCCTATTATCCACGGCCGTAAAATAAACACACACACACACACACACACACACACACACACACACTTGACTGTCCTGCTTTGGAATGCGGTCTGCTATCGAGCAGACGCGAATGCAGACCGTGACCCAGATCTCCAGCTCTCGCCGTGCGGTGTGGGTGGCTCGTCTGAAGCACGACTTACGACCCTCTGGTTCCTTTCTCTCCTTGACGAATTAATGGCGACACTTAGAATCGCGCCGTTTAATTAGCACGCGGTGAACAGCTCGGATTCACGGTTCAGGGTTTATGTCCAGGTCTAAACCAGGATTAGATTAAATAAATCAGTTTTCTTTGAATGATCCTGGTCAGGGTTGCGGTGGCTTTAGTTTCCCCAGATTGGACATCAATCCATAGCAGGGCCTCTCCCCAGACTGATTGCACTGCTGGGGATTCGAACCCTGGATCCCAGCGGTACTGAGCTAACATAATTTAACACTATATACACTATATGGCCAAAAGTATTTGGACACCCGACTATGAGCTTGTTGGACGTTGGTACAAATCCTCTGACTGAACGGCCACACGTTCCCACAGACGTACTCCAAAGTCTGGTCAGAAGCCGTCTCAGACAAGTTACTGAAAAGTTAGATGTTAGATGTCCCAATACTTTTGGCCATATAGTGTATGTATGTATGTATATATTTAGTTAAATTTTCATGTTTTACCACCGCCCTATCCTGGTCAGGGTCACGGTGGGTCTGATTCTTTGGACAAAAGGCAGGAAACACCCCGGACAGGTCGCCAGTCCATCACGAACACAGGGAGAACATGCAAATTCCACACAGACCAGACCCTGGGAATCAAACTCAGGCCCTTCTTGCTGTGAGGCAACAGTGCTACCCACTGTGCCATCATGCTGCCCTGTTGGCAAATCCAAAGACGAGTGTATGTATATCTTTGGTGGCCCGGTGGGTAGCACTGTCGCCTCACAGCAAGAAGGGCCAGGGTTGGCCAAGGTCCTTTCTGTGTGGAGTTTGCATGTTCTCCCTGTATTCATGTGGGTTTCCTCCGGGTGCTCCGGTTTCCTCTCAAGTCCAAGGATGTGCAGTCAGGTTCATTGGAGCTACTAGTAATTACTTTACGTGTGTGTGTGTGCCCTGTGATGAATTGGCGACCTCTTAGGGGTGTTTTCTGCTTTTTGCCTAATAAATCGGACCCATCGCGACCCTGACCAGTATCAATCTGTTGTAAAACAGACAATAAATGAACCGCTGGAGAAAGTTCGTGTTCTATCCAGCAGAGGGCGCTGTGCCTCCACACTCCATAACGGTGTGAATCACTATCTAGAGAACATCCAGCATCTTCAGCGATCAACTGGGGAACTGGAGCAACATACTGGGAAATATATTACATAGCCAAAAGTATTTGGACACCTGAGCATGAGCTTGACAGACACTCCAGTTCAAACACAAATGATTTTAAACCAGAGTTGCCTTTATGTGATCTTATCAGCTGTAGCTGCAGAGGCGAGCTGTGTTTACTGACGAGGGTTTGCTGAAGTGTTCCCAAACCTGTGTGATTACATTTATGACAGAATGATGTCATTTTTTAATACAGCACTTTCTCTTTTAATGATATCATGGACTGTAAACAATATTTCTGTACCAGTTTGACCCTCCTGCAGGTCCTTTTCTGTCCCATAGGGGTCGTCCTGGGCCTTTCAGGTCTACAGTTCCCTTATCTGCCTCTTGATGAGGTTTTGAACGGCACAAGTTGCAAGCTGGTGGAACTTATTTATAATTAAGAGCTCTGTTTTGCTCCATAGGCATTAATTAGCTTAGTGTTCAAATCCTTAGTCAGCTGCTTAAAGAATCCTTACGAGTCAATTAAGACCTAATTAGTTTAGTGAGCACTTGGACCTTAAACGAGTTACCAAAATACAGAGATACTTCCACTTACGTCGTGTCGAACTCCATCATTTTTTACCTTATGGAGCTTTTATTTGGTAATAAAAATATGGGTGGATGCTTGGGTGGGACGTGATAGCCCACCAGTGCTGACGTTTCGAACTTGGCTGGGCGCCTACACGGACGGAGAGAGGACTGTAGGGATTCCTCGTAATTCGTAGTAGCACCCTCTGCTGGCTGATCGATGTTACTGCACGAAGACGGTGGATCATGGAGATCAGTGCATGATTCTCCGTACGCAATACGGATCTTCATATGAATCCGCCTGGGTCAGGGGAAAAGAAGAGGTCGGTACCGTACTGTGTCGGGACTGAAGGTCTGCACCAAAAGAGGTATGTATGTATAAATAAATAAATAAATAGGGGAAAATTAAATGCGACTAACGTCAATTTATGCAACTTTTGTGTCAGCAAAAAATATTATAAACCCATAAAAATAAAACAACCACCTAAAAAATAAACAGTGCAAAATTACATACAATAAATGTAATATCTAAAGTAATTCCATGTATAAAATCAGGGCTCTGCCTCAGACCCTTGATCCCAGCGGTACATACACTATATGGCCAAAAGTATTCGGACACCCGACCGTGAGCTTGGACGTCCCAGTTCAAACACAAACGCTTTACAAAATGCTCTGACTGAACTGGCACAAATTCCCACAGACATACTGTACATTAAAGTATTGTGAGAAGCTGTCTCGGAGAAGTAGCTGAAAAGATCACATGGAGGTCAGTCTAGTTTGTTTTTTAACTCGGACGTCCGACAAGCTCACGGTCAGGTGTCCCAATACTTTTGGCCATATAGTGTATGTATGTATATATTTAGTTTAATTGTCGTGGTGGGTCTGATTCATTGGACAAAAAACGGCAGGAAACACCCCAGACAGGTCGCCAGTCCATCATGAACACAGGGAGAACATGCAAATTTCACACAGAAAGGACTAAAAAATGTTAAAAATGTCACATTTTCATGACGTTCGGTGTCTGTAGTTCCAGCGTTTCGCCGCTTGATGACGCTGATTCACCAACGTCAATTCACTTATGGTCGTCACACATCCAATACAAGTAATTATATATTTTCTTTACATTAGCATCAATTTAAATATATAAATGTTTTTAAATAATAAAGAAAATGAACAATTCAAAATTACATACAAATAAATGTAATATATAAAGTAATTTCATGTGTAAAATCATTTAAAAATGTAAAAAATATTGTTATATTTACATAACGTTCGGTACCTGTAGTTCCAGCATTTCGCCGCTTGATGGCGCTGATTCACCAACGTCAATTCGCGTATAGTCGTCACACATCAAATACAAGTAATTATGTTTTATTTACATTAGCATCAATTAAAATGTATAAATGTATTTAAATAATAAAAAAATAAACAGTACAAATGTTAAACAATACAAATGTTATTGTCATAACTCTTGGGTTACATTAATGACATAAGACGAGGTGTTTCATTTGGTCAGGGGTGTCCAAGCTTGTGACTAAACTGATTAAATAATTGGCTGATTGATTACTTTATTGATCCCTATAGCAAAATTATACATCATAAACATTACAAAGGCATCAATATAGAGGAAAAATAGATCCAAGGTAATTCATATTTAAATAAAATGAAAATGAAATGTAATGTAAATATGAAATTGTGCAGTTGAAATGTCGTGAGCATCGTGCAAAACAAACTCATGTGAACACGTGACCAGCTCCACCTGTCAGTGTTCCACCTGAAACCCGCCCGGCCGCACCACACGGCTGAAAGCGTCTCCGACACATCACCCTGTCAGCGGTGGCGCGGGCCTGTGCGGCGGGGCGACCCGGTGACAGCGGCGGGTCAGATTGATGTGCTGTACGGGCAGGGCGGAGGCAGCGTGAGGGATCCAGATGGCTCATTACTACTGACGGCGGTGAGTTTCGCCCCCCCGCCTGGTTAAGGTCACGTCGCCCCACGTTCTGAGAGCTCAACTCTCACCGGAGACGAATAACCGCGATTTCTACTGCAAACACAGGAGCACGTTCCACCGCTAACGGCGGCCTCCGCGTCGCTGCTCCGTTCTCTGTAATGAAAAGATCGAGCGGCTAAACAGGCTGAGATGTAGGAACATGACACCTGGAACCCTCGCTCAGAACACCGATAAAGCCCGACACAACGTTCCCACATCCTACAGTTCAGATTACAGTGGGGTACTGGGGGGGTCTGAGCCTCCTAATTAATACTTGGACCCCCCAAAAGAGGTAAAAGCAGCTGTTTGGGGGTTGTTAGTTAGTTAATTGTTACTGTATAATTGGCACTCTGGCTGGGGGCACGGTTGGAACACAGATCCACGAGATGGTGCACCACCCACACAACCTGCCGCCCCACTGTTCCACCCAGGCTGCTATTTGCTATTTTTTTAATTGTTCAATTTATATTTAGTAAAAGTATTAAAGCATGTCCACCAAATACATGCTAGCACACACACAATCACCTGTCTGACCTTGGCAACTGCCTAGGAACACCTTAGCAACCACCCCTTATATCCCACTACCCACCTAGCAACCACCTTAGCACCACCTTAGTGCCTGCTTTGTGTCTCCTTGGACCTCTGTGGCTGGGGGCATGATTGGAACACAGGTCCGTGAGATGGTGGACCACTCACACTACCTGCTGCCCCACTGTTCCACCCAGGCTGCTGTTAGTTCTTTAATTGGTAAATTAATATTTATTAAATGTATTAAATAATAAAGCAAAAACATTGAGGGAGCTCGGTTGTGGGCGCAGAAGTCTAATGCGTCCACCAAATACATGCTTGCACACGCACAATCGTCTGTCTGACCTTGGCAACCACCTAGGAACACCTTAGCGACCACCCCCTATATCCCACTATCCACCTAGCAACCTCTTAGCACCCGGTTTGTGCCTCCTTTGACCACTGTGGCTCGGGGCATGATTAGAACACAGATCCACGAGATAATGGACCACCCACACTACCTGCTGCCCCACTGTTCCACCCAAGCTGCTGTTAGCTCTTTAATTGTTTAATTAATACTTATTAGATGTATTAATCAATAAAGCAAAAATATTGAGAGAGCTCGGGTGTGGGTGCGAAAGTCTTATGCGCCCACCGTCCACCAAATACATGCTTGCACACACACAATCACCTGTCTGACCATGGCAACCACCTAGCTACACCTTAGCAACCGCTTAACTACACAGCAACCCCCTAGGAACACCTTAGCGACCACCCTTTATATCCCACTACCCACCCAGCATCATCTTAGGAATAATTGAAGGAATTTAATCATTATTGCATCCTAATACTTGTTGGTTTCTCTGGTGGTACTAAAGGAAATTGGTTCGTCTTCACCCTGTGGAGCAGAAGATCCCAGGAGACTCTGAAAGTCCCACTGAGAACTGAAAGCTTGAAGGTTTCAGAAACTCTGAAGTGAGAGAACGAAGATAAGATCTTTGCATATCGGTTAGAACACAGAGCTCGTCCACGCCAGGTGTCACAAAATTCCTCGTTATGAACCCAGCATGGTCGTTATCGAAAAATACGAGGGTTGCCCTTTACCTGGACCATCAAATCTTCATTTTATTCTCCTGAGAGAAAGAAAAGGTCATCAGGTGTCCCAGGAAAACCTGCTCGGCTGGCACAGCGGGTCCTGTGGTACCTTCTTCCGTTGCACCAACGTCTGGTCCCGATACCCGCGTGCCTGTGGTAGGTGTTTGCTTATTGACTAGGCACCTTATTGACTGATGCACTGTGTGTTGATTAAATGATCTGCACTGTGATCCGCGGTAGACCAAATACATGCTTACACACACACAATCACCTGTCTGATCTAAAAAAAAAGTAACCACCTAGAAACACCTTAGCAACCACCCCCTATATCCTACTACCCATGTAGCAACATCTTAGCATTTGGCTTGTGCCTCCTCGGACCACTGTGGGTGGGAACCCACCACCACTTCCTGTAACACCCCTCGCTCTTTGTAGATACTTCAACCCAGTCGTCTGTGATAACTGGTCCTTATCAAAGTCTCTCAGATCAGATCTGCTGCCTCAGATACCCCCTCACCCTTACATGCAGCACTGATACCAAACGGTCATTGTGAGGCACGTTTATTTGGGGTGGTGGGATGATGGGTTTGTATTAGCAAGTACCTGACATGGCAGTGTGTTGTTCTGTGTATGTATAGCAGTGTAGCAGGTGCAGCAGTGTTGTTGGGATTGAAACGTACCGGCTTCTTTTTTATGAAACATTTTTACAGTTCCTCTTTCTCTAGTCTTTTATTAGTGGACACTTTCTGATCACTGGGCACTGGTGGCACCCAGCATTCACACTGAGGTGTTTAAAAATCCCAACAACACTGCTGCACCTGCTACACTCATACTAGAACAACACACACTACCATGTCATCATGTTATTGTTCTGAGAATGATCCACCATACAAACATCATCATCCTGGGACAGTGGTAGCATAGTGGGTGTAGCTGTGGTCTATAAACTGAAAGGTTGTGGGTTCAAATCCCAGCTCTGCTAAGCAGCCACCGTTGGGCCCTTGAGCAAGGCCCTTAACCCTCTCTTGGCTCCAGGGGTGCCGTACAACGGCTTGATGCGTAAAAAGTGTGTATGTACTGTATATAAGATAAATAAAGGTGCTCTATTTTGTTTGGTCAGCGGGGGTCCAATGTGGGTCCCTTTCAATGGGCTACAGTCAGTATTTGTATACCAATAAAGTTCATGGATTGGTGGACTATGTGGAAGGTGGATTGGTTACTGTGAATTGCCTCTAGAAATGAGTGTAAGTGACAAATATAGGCTTTCTATTCTAGTCTGTCTGGTCAGTCGGGGTCCTACGTAGGTCCCTTTTAATAGGCTACAGTTAGTAATTGTATACCAATAAAGTTAATTTGTATGATAGGTGTAATGTGTAAAATAATGAATGAATAAACATAGCAGATAGGTGTTCCTATCTCACCAAATACATGCTTGCGCACACACAATCACCTGTCTGAGCAAAAGTATTTACCCCCCACCGAATACATACTTGCACACACAGTCAGTTTACCTTGGCAACCACCTAGCTACACCTTACAACCAAAGTGTATGCAGAGGGTGGATTGGTGGACTATGTGGAAGGTGGATTGGTCACTGTGAATTGCCTCTAGAAATGAGTGTAAGAGACAAATATAGGCTTTCTATTGTAGTCTGTCTGGTCAGTGGGGGTCCTAAGTGGGTCCCTTTTGATAGGCTACAGTTAGTAACTGTATACCAATAAAGTTAATTTGTATGATAGGTGTAACTTATAAAATAATCAGTACATTTATGTAGCAGATGGGTCTTCCTACCCTCACCAAATACATGCTTGCGCACACACAATCACCTGTCTGAGCAAAAGTATTTACCCCCCACCGAATACATGCTTGCACACACAGTCAGTTTACCCTGGCAACCACCTAGCTACACCTTAGTAATCAACCCATTACCATAGCAAGCACCTAAAAACACCTTAACACAGAAGTGTATGCAGAAGGTGGATTGGTTGTAAATGATAAATAAAGGCCTTCTGTTCTATTTTGTCATCAGGGTCCTATGGGGGTCCCTTTCGATGGGCTACAGTCAGTAATTGTATACCAACAAAGTTCATTTGTATGATAGGTGTAACTTATAAAATAATCTATGAATGTATGTAGCAGATAGGTGTTCCTAATAAAGTGCTAAATGTATAGATTGAAGAAGCAGTGGCTCAGATGCTCGGTACACGCCGCCATCCGTACACGACATTATCAATTCCTTTGTTTGAGCTTTAGGTTTAGAGAACGAGGACGGCAAGCTGATTCTCCAGCTCCGTCAGCGGCAGAATTTAATGAGACCCTGATGTTCCTCCGTCCACCGTCTGCTTCTGTCTGGACTCACTTAACACCACGGAACCAGAGCAGAAACAGAAACGTTCGGCCTGATTCCTCCGTCTTCATTCCCCATTCTGTTTTTCTTTACCCCGTCCGAGCCCGTGAGCACCGCGCCCGCCCTGCGCCCGCCCTGCGCCCGCCCCGCCGGAAGAAATACCACCATGGTTATTCATTTTCCCTCCGTCCGGCGGCAGGAATTCTTTGATTCTGCTCTTCAAAGACCTTCGTTTATTTGGTGATTATTTCTGACGGAGGAACTTTCTCCGGGTTCAGCGACGCTGGAAATGAAAGGACGGATCTCCAGCGATAACACCGCCGCGCAATCATTCATGGTTCACGCCGGAAGTGAAGATGGAGTCGGTCATGATGAAGACATGATTGTTAAAAACACGTCAGACTGATCCAGCGTGGAAATGAACCTGATACACCGATCAGTAAACGTACAGCAACACCTACAGCTCCTATAGAACATCTGCTCAGAGTGAATGAATATTAATTAATACAGTATGTACACACGTGGACAAAATTGTTGGTACCCTTCTGTTAAAGAAAGCAAAACCCACAATGGTCATTGAAATAACTCAAAACTGACAAAAGTAATAATGAATAAACATTTATTGAAAATAAACTAATGAAAATCAGACATTGCTTTTAAATTGTGGTTTAACAGAATAATTTTAAAAAACAAACTAATGAAACTGGCCTGAGCAAAAATGATGGTACCCTTAGAAAAGATTTAAAATAATGTGACCATAGTGACATGTTAAACTAAGATGTGTCCTTTAATTAGCATCACAGGTGTCTTCAAACTTGTAATCAGTCTGCCTATTTAAAGGGTGAAAAGTAGTCACTGTGCTGTTTGGCATCATGGTGTGTACCACACTGAACATAGACCACAGAAAGCTAAGGAGAGAGTTGTCTCAGGAGATTAGGAAGAAAATTATACACAAACATGCGAAAGGTAAAGGCTATAAGACTATCGCCAAGTAGCTTGATGTTTCTGTTACTACAGTTGCACATATTATTCAGAAGTTTAAGGTCTACAGGACTGTAGCCGACCTCCCTGGACGTGGCCGCAAGAGGAAAATTGATGACAAATTGAAGAGACGGATAATACGAATGGTAACCAAAAAGCCCAGACCAACTTCCAAAGAGATTAGAGGTGAACTCCAAGGTCAAGGTACATCAGTGTCAGATTGCACCATCCATCGCTGTTTTAGCCAAAGTGGACTTAATGGAAGACGACCGAGGAGGAAACCACTGTTGAAAGCAAATCATAAAAAAACTAGACTGGAATTTGCCAAAATGCATATTTGCTGGCCACAAAGCTTCTGGGAGAACGTCGTTTGGACAGATGAGACAAAACTGGAGCTTTTTGGCAAGTCACATCAGCTCTATGTTCACAGATGCAAAAATGAAGAATACAAAGAAAAGAACATTGTACCTATTGTGAAACATGGAGGAGGCTCGGTTATGTTTTGGGGCTGTTTTGCTGCATCTGGCACAGGGTGTCTTGAATCTGTGCAGGGTACAATGAAATCTCAAGACTATCAAGGCATTCTGGAGCAAAATGTGCTGCCCAGTGTCAGAAAGCTTGGTCTCAGTCGCAGGTCATGGGTCCTCCAACAGGATAATGACCCAAAACATCCAAGAATGGCTAAGAGCAAAACACTGGACTATTCTGAAGTGACCTTCTATGAGTCCTGATCTAAATCCTATTGAACATCTGTGGAAGGAGCTGAAACATGCAGCCTGAAGAAGGCACCCTTAAAACCTGAGACAGCTGGAGCCGTTTGCTCACGAGGAGTGGGCCAAAATACCTGTGCACAGGTGCAGAAATCTCACTGAGAGTTACAGAAATCGCTTGCTTGCAGTGATTGCCTCAAAAGGTTGTGCAACAAAATATTAAGTTAAGGGTACCATCATTTTTGTTCAGGCCAGTTTAATTAGTCATGTGAGTGTATGTATATGAGTGTGTGTGTGTGTGTGTATCATCAGCCCTGATTCAGACTATATATAATATACTATATAATACTTTATATCATGACTGTGTTCATTAGACTGCAGGTGTGAGTGTGTTTATTTGTGTGTGTGTGTGTATGTGTATGTATATGTGTGTGTATGTGTAATTGTGTGTTTGGGAGTTTGTATATGTGTGTGTATATGTGAGTGTGTGTTATTGTGTGTGTATGTTATTGTGTGTATTTATGTATATGTGAATGTATGTGTGTATATGTGAGTGTGTGTGTGTGTATGTGTGTGTACGTGTTTGTGTGTGTGTGATTGTGTGTATGTATGTGTGTGAGCGTACATGTGTTTTTGTGTGTATGTATATGTATATGAGTGTGTGCATGTGTGTGTGTGTGTATCATCAGCCCTGATTCAGACTATATATAATATACTATATAATACTTTATATCATGACTCTGTTCATTAGACTGCAAGTGTGTGTGTGTGTGTGTGTGTGTGTGTATGTGAGTGTGTGTATATGTGTGTGTGTATTTATGTGCATATATATTTTTTATGTGTGTCTGTGTATGTATGTAGACAGTATGTGTGTGTAATTGTGTATGTATGTGTGTGTGTGTGTGTGTGTGTGTGATTAGTGAATCCTGCAGGCCGCCGCTGTTCGTTCCTCTTTTCTCTCGTATTTTTTTCTCTCTCGTTTTTTGGAGTGTGTGTGTGTAAGTGTGTGTGTGTGTGTGTGTGTGTGTGTTCACTGTAGCAGCTCAGAGAAACGATCACTGCCAAAATAAATTTCACTGCTGAAATTAGCCACAGGCGCTCAGGCTTTGTGCTGCGCCCCCCACCCTCCGTTTTCTTCTTCTCTTCTATTTTTCACACTTTTTTCGTTGTATTTTCTCTTTTTTACGCTGTGCGAGTGCACGGGTGTGCGAGTGTACGAGTGTGCGAGTGTTCCAGATGACTGCGGCCCGCCCGCCCGCCCGCCTGCCTGAGAGAGGCTTCAGAGAGGAGAGAAAGACGAGGGAGGAACTGGAGGAGTCCTGAGGGAACCGAGGAGAAAATGACTGGAGAGCTCATTCAATCAAACTCAGCTTCAGCTGCTTCATCTCGCTGCTCCGGATCTTCAACCTACAATAAAATATATAGATTAAAATAACACACAGCCGTGCTCACCGCTGAACTACGGCTTTAATAACTTCTTCTAACCTGTCTGCTGATTTAATGCAACAAAACTAGAGTATTCATGGGGGGGCGACACAGTAATTAGCACTGTCACCCCACAGCAAGAAGGGTCTGGGTTTGATTCCCCAGTTAGGCGATCTGGGTCCTTTGTGTGTGAATTTTGCATGTTCTCCTCTTATCTGAGTGGCTTTCCTCTGGGTGCTCCGGTGTCCAAAGACATACAGTCAAGACAATCAGAGCTACAAAAAATTACCCTGAGTTTGTGTGTGTGTGTGTGTGTGTGTGTGTTTGCCATGTGATGGACTGGCGACCTGTACGAAGTGTTTCTTGCCTTTTGCTCATTCAGTTGGTGTGTGTAAGTGTGACTGTGTGTGTGTAGGTGCTGTTGTGTGTGTGTGTGATTATGTGTGTATGTATGTGTATGTGTAATTGTGTGTATTTTTTGTCTATATCTGAGTGTGTATTAGAATATGTGTTAGTGTGTGTGTGTGTGTGCGCGTTTGTGCGTGTGTGATTATGTGTGTATGTGTGTGTATATGCATGTATGTGTGTATGAGTGGGTGTTTGTGTGAATATGTAATTGTGTGTTTATATGTCTATGTGTGTGATTGTGTGTATGTGTTTCTTGCCTTTTGCTCATTCAAATGGACCCACTGCAACCCTGACCAGAATAAAGCAGCAGAAAAACAGACAATGAATGAATAATTTAATGAATGAATGAATTATTGGTTGAGTGAATGAATCACTGAGGCGTCTTTTTGCTGATTAACTAACTAGCTGTGTTTGTGTAAAATGCCCCACTGAGACCCTGACCAGGAAAAGCAGTCTTAAAACAGTTTATTCACTCATTCATTCATTTATTTATTCACTGTCTGTTTTACCACTGCTTTGTCCTGGTCAGGGTCGCAGTGGGCAAAACATACACACACACACACACACTTGGGTACACACTTCTTGTGGCTCCAGTTAACCTGACTGCACGTCTTTGGACTGTGGGAGGAGAACATGCAAACTCCACACAGCAAGGAATTGAATATGTATAATATGTGTATACTGTATGTGTGTGTATGTGTGATTGTGTGTATGTCTGATTGTGTGTGTACAGTGTATCACAAAAGTGAGTACACCCCTCACATTTCTGCAGATATTTAAGTATATCTTTTCATGGGACAACACTGACAAAATGACACTTTGACACAATGAAAAGTAGTCTGTGTGCAGCTTATATAACAGTGTAAATTTATTCTTCCCTCAAAATAACTCAATATACAGCCATTAATGTCTAAACCACCGGCAACAAAAGTGAGTACACCCCTAAGAGACTACACCCCTAAATGTCCAAATTGAGCACTGCTT
Source organism: Trichomycterus rosablanca (assembly GCF_030014385.1). Lineage (NCBI taxonomy): Eukaryota > Metazoa > Chordata > Actinopteri > Siluriformes > Trichomycteridae > Trichomycterus > Trichomycterus rosablanca. Next base: position 40,498,967 of record NC_085995.1, read on the forward strand.
GTCATTTTCCCTCCAAAATGTCATGTGACTTGTTAGTGTTACTAGGTCTCAGGTGTGCATAGGGAGCAGGTGTGTTCAATTTAGTAGTACAGCTCTCACACTCTCTCATACTGGTCACTGAAAGTTCCAACATGGCACCTCATGGCAAAGAACTCTCTGAGGATCTTAAAAGACGAATTGTTGCGCTACATGAAGATGGCCAAGGCTACAAGAAGATTGCCAACACCCTGAAACTGAGCTGCAGCACAGTGGCCAAGATCATCCAGCGTTTTAAAAGAGCAGGGTCCACTCAGAACAGACCTCGCGTTGGTCGTCCAAAGAAGCTGAGTGCACGTGCTCAGCGTCACATCCAACTGCTGTCTTTGAAAGATAGGCGCAGGAGTGCTGTCAGCATTGCTGCAGAGATTGAAAAGGTGGGGGGTCAGCCTGTCAGTGCTCAGACCATACGCTGCACACTACATCAAATTTGTCTGCATGGCTGTCACCCCAGAAGGAAGCCTCTTCTGAAGTCTCTACACAAGAAAGCCTGCAAACAGTTTGCTGAAGACATGTCAACAAAGGACATGGATTACTGGAACCATGTCCTATGGTCTGATGAGACCAAGATTAATTTGTTTGGTTCAGATGGTCTCAAGCATGTGTGGCGGCAATCAGGTGAGGAGTACAAAGATAAGTGTGTCATGCCTACAGTCAAGCATGGTGGTGGGAATGCCATGGTCTGGGGCTGCATGAGTGCAGCAGGTGTTGGGGAGTTACATTTCATTGAGGGACACATGAACTCCAATATGTACTGTGAAATACTGAAGCAGAGCATGATCCCCTCCCTCCGGAAACTGGGTCGCAGGGCAGTGTTCCAGCATGATAATGACCCCAAACACACCTCTAAGACGACCACTGCTTTATTGAAGAGGCTGAGGGTAAAGGTGATGGACTGGCCAAGCATGTCTCCAGACCTAAACCCAATAGAACATCTTTGGGGCATCCTCAAGCGGAAGGTGGAGGAGCGCAAAGTCTCGAATATCCGCCAGCTCCGTGATGTCGTCATGGAGGAGTGGAAAAGCATTCCAGTGGCAACCTGTGAAGCTCTGGTAAACTCCATGCCCAGGAGAGTTAAGGCAGTTCTGGGAAATAATGGTGGCCACACAAAATATTGACACTTCAGGAACTTTCACTAAGGGGTGTACTCACTTTTGTTGCCGGTGGTTTAGACATTAATGGCTGTATATTGAGTTATTTTGAGGGAAGAATAAATTTACACTGTTATATAAGCTGCACACAGACTACTTTTCATTGTGTCAAAGTGTCATTTTGTCAGTGTTGTCCCATGAAAAGATATACTTAAATATCTGCAGAAATGTGAGGGGTGTACTCACTTTTGTGATACACTGTATCTATGTACTGTATATGTGTGTGTGTATATGTGTTTGTGTATGTGTATTGGTGTGCGTGTGTATGAGTGATTGTGTGTGTGCATATGTGTGCATATGAGTGTGTGTATGTGTGTGGATGTGTATAGGTGTTTATATGTGTGTGTGTATATGTGTGTGTGTGTATATATGAGTGTGTGTGTGTATGTGCATGTGTGTATATGAGTGTGTGTGTATGCATGTATGTGTATAGGTGTGTATATGTGTGTGTATATATGAGTGTGTGTGCATGTGTGTATATGAGTGTGTGTGTATGCATGTATGTGTATAGGTGTGTATATACTGTATGTGTGTATATATATATGAGTGTGTGTGTGTGTGTGTGTGTGTGTGTGTGTGTGTGTATATGTGTGTGTGTGTGTGCATGTGTGTATATGAGTGTGTGTGTGTGTGTGCATGTATGTATGAGTGTGTGTGTCAGACTTTTGATGTGCCACTTTATTTTTCTTCTCTAAGGTGGCAGGTCGAGGCTTCAGTAAACAAACACTGGTGATGAAGATGAGGAGAGATTTATTGGAACTCCTGGTGAAGAGGGAAAATGTTTAATTAATACATTAATTAATTACATATTTAATTAATATTTATATTAACATCATGAGTTTGTGTGTGTTGCCCTGACTGTGCTCACTTACACCAGTGGGGCAATGTAAACCAGTACGTACATTCAGTGTGTGTGTGTGTGTGTGTGGCAGGTCTCAGGCTGGTCATGGTACCAGTTCATTAGCCTGGACCTCCAGTGGGGGCTAATTAACATCTGTCACTCAGCAGGAATGACTGGCATCAAGCTGGTGAGGTGGCACCGCCATGCTGCCAATTATCCAGGAACTTATAAAAGTGCCGTGTTAAAAAAACACCGGGGAATTGTTTTCAGTGCAGCGGCTGGCAAACCTGGCATTTCTGTTCGAGTGCCAAAAGCTGATAGTTATTTATCTCAGGAAATACCGAACGAACAGAAGAATAGAATGTTTATTTATTATTATTATTAAATTATTTATTACATTTATGTATCATTTCAGTCAAATAAAAAAGCTGAAACTCATTTCATGCATTTTTATTATTAATCAAAAGATCAGATCAGCTGTGTCCATGCATCTCAACACGTATGTTTAAGTATGTCTAAACCAATCAGATGCGTCGAAATTCTGCAAACAAACAAGCTGCTTCAACAGTTACAAACAGTTAATAAGCTCACAGTAAAGCTCACAGGAATGCATAATCATACAGTAGATCTCATCATACACTGCTGCTGATTTATTTCTGCATTTCTCCCTTTTTCTCCCAGTTTAGTCTCAGTTTCCTCTTCCTCTGCTGGAGACCCCGATGGTGTACGGGGAGGGTGTATTCGCCCGACACGCCCTTTCTCCGATGCGTGCACGCTCCACATACACACATATACATATACACATACTGTATACACACATACACACACATAAACACACATTAACACACATTGACACATACACGCACAATAACACATACACACATACATATACACACATACACACACCATAATACATACACACACATACATACACACAATAACACATACACACATACACTCATAAACACACTAACACGTACACACACAATAACATATACACACAATAACACATACATATACACACATACACACTCAATAACTCGTATACACATATACACACACACACACACACAATAACACTTACACACATAAAAATATACACACATAAATATACACATATACACACATACACACATATACACACAATAACTCATACACATGCAGACATACTCACATAGACATACACACACATTCATACACACATACACACACACGATAGCACACACACACATACACACAATAACACTTACACATAAAAATATACACACATAAATATACACATATACACACATATACACACAATAACATACACACACAGACATACTCACATAGACATACACACACATACATACACACATATTCACACACACGATAACACACACACACACAGACATACACACACAAAGACATACACACACATACATACACACATATACATACACACATACACACACACACACGATAACACACACACACAGACATACATAGACATACACACACAAAGACATACACACACATATACACACACGATAACACATACACACACAGACATACACACATAGACACACACACACGATAACACATATACATACACACACATAGACATACACACACATAGACACACATAGACATACACACACACATATACATACACATATACAGGTCCCGGCAGATACATATGAACTTTCTTGCAGATTGGTGTCCTTTGTTTACAGTAATAAAGAGTCGTCATGTTTTGGTAACCTATAAGCAGAACCGGAATTTAGTTTGTACTCGTAACTTTCTGTTATGTATTCGGTTCTAAATTGTAAGTTTCGGTTCCCAACCCAGCCTGCGTCCCTGCGTCCAGCCGACGTATATAATTCTATGTTCCGTATGTGTTATTAAACATACAGTTTATGTTCAGAATATAACACGACCCGTTCCCTGCAGGTTCTAAACTGACGTTTGCTAAGTACAAATTACTCGAGGCGTCGTGTTCGTGTTCTGAAAAGCGCGCAGCCACGCGTTAATCAGACTCATTCAGAGGGAGACTGAGACTCAGCGAGGACTCGATGATGGCGGAGGAACGTCCGGATCGGGGGGCGGGAGGCGGATAATTAAGTCAGAAATGACAGAGGTATAATTATGGGACGATCCCCCTCAGACCGTATCAGCGGAGCCTGGAACGACTTACTTACTTATCTCAGGGAGATTAAAACGGGACGAGAAACGCGGCGTCGGAAAAGATTCTCCAATCATTCATCGGAAACGCCGCCCGGGGTGACCGCCGCTCAGCCGGGGTGCCACGCTCGACCTTGTGGCTAAGTCGGGGATTAATAAACAGAACCAGAATAGACAATTAATCTCTTGAGTCCTCGCTGTTGTAGATTGGACGCTTGGCTCTCGGGTGGCGCAGCAGTCCAATATGATGGTCCGGCAACCAACACAACTAGCTGTGGCTGAGGGATGGGCGGCTGGATGGGGTTCAGCTTGTCCTGTGGCTGCCACAGGCTGGTGAGGGCATCATGCGCCAACAAACGGGCAGTTTGGCTGGTATGACATTGATGGGCAAATTGTAAAAATAGTAGTTACATTTTTTTATTTATTTTATTTTATTGCGATGCACCAGTTGGGGTAAATCAGATTTTTTTTCTGCACTATGGCGCCCCCCTGCCGCTTGCACCACTCTCTCATTACTCAATCTTGATGGCAGACTAATAAATGTCTTTGTCGGTGGCGCTCAGGTGGCACAACGGTCCAATACGATGATCAGGCAACCAACACAACTAGCTGTGTCTGAGGGACTGGGGGCTGGACAGGGTTCAGCTTGTTGTGTGGTGTCCTGAGGCTGCTCTAGGTTGGTGAGGGCATCGTGCGCCAACAAGCGGGCGGTTTGGATGGAATGATAGCATTGGGCCAAGAATATTACATTTGTAAAAATGTTATTTACATTTATTTATTTATTTAACTTTTTGCGATGCACCAGTTGGGGTAAATCAGATTCTTTTCCGCACGATGGCGCCCCCTGCCGCTTGCACCGCTCTCTCATTACTCAGTCTTGATGGCAGACTAATAAACGTCTTTGTCGGTGGCGCTCGGGTGGCACAGAACTGTAATACAATGGTCCGGCAACTGACACAACTATCTGTGTCTGAGGGATGGGAGGCTGAACAGGGTTCAGCTTGCTGTGTGGTGTCCTGCGGCTGCCCTATGTTGGTGAGGGCATCGTGCGCCAACAAGCGGGCGGTTTGGATGGTATGAAATTGATGGGCACAGGTTATTAAAATGTGAAAATGATAGTTACATTTATTTGTTGTACTTTTTGCAATGGGGTAAATATGTATTTTTCTGCATGATAGCGCCCCCTGCTGCTTGCACCACTCTCTCATTGCTCTCTCATGTTGGTAGCAGACTAATAAACATCTCCTTCTCCGCGTGAAGCCGCTAGCTGCTAATTAACGCCATACAGGGATGTTACTGAAAGCTTTGGCACATGCAGATCACGCTATGCTCTAAGTATTCCTCTACCGCTTGTCTCAGTGCCATGTTAAGACAGTAGGGGTCACTGTTGCCATGCTGACAAGGTGCCAGGCGCCACCTGAGTGCTAAATAGCATCATATAAGTCATTCGTTTGAATCTCAGCTCTGCTATCAGCCGGCTGGGCGTCCACACAGACACACGACTGGCCATGTGTCTGTAGGGGGAGGGAGTGTTGCTTCAATACTCCACATCACCACTAGGGGTGAGTGAGTACATAAATGTGTAAGTGTGTTGTATCCTGAGATGCTTCAGGTACTTGCAAGGCCATGATTGGCTAATGTCCGAGGTGGTGGGTGGTCAAAACAGCCTGGCCATTGGCAGGTGCACTTGTCAATGCTCTCAGTGCAGGTCCCAAGCCCGGATAGAAATAGGAGGGTGGCGCCAGAAAGGGCATCCATGTCAAGTCTGGTATGCAGACCAGTGGGTTATGCACTGCTTACACGGTTTCCTCCCCCTACAGACAGTGTAGGCGCCCGGCCGGCCGATAGCACAGCTGAGATTCGATCTCAAGAGCTCAGTATCCGTTATGTTGGCATGTTTTACCACCCGAGGATCTGGAGCTGTTTTAAAAATATAACCTCTAATCATTTTTAATTGCAGTTTATTCCGTGCTGTAGTTTGAGTAAATACAAAAGGTCGTACAGTTTCCTCACTTTTCCTGGCACGCCGGTGCTGGCACGTCTCGGCGCGTTTATTACGGCCGCGCTTAATGACCTTAAAAGTCCGTTTGGAACGCAGCCCGCGGGATATTTAAAGATCTACGAGGGCGCAAAACTAAACGAGCAATAAAATGATTTGAGGATAAATATACTTCTATCTTTTATAAACAGGAAACCAGTAGTGAAGCCGGGATGAAGGAACTGGTTTAACACGCACATCAAAATAAAACACTAGACATAGACACTAAATGGTCAAAAGTATTGGGACACCCATTTTAATTACTGAATTCATGTGTTTCAGCCACAACAGTTGCTAATCAATGCAATAAATCAATCGTATAAAGGAAGCAACACTTTAGGGAAGGCTTGGTTTAAAGAAACTCCGGTGGAGCCCTGCGATGGATTGGTGCCCTGTCCACTGTATTACTGTAGGCAGTTATAGCCTAGTAATCAGAAGGTCGCTGGTTCAAGCCCCACCACTGCCAGGTTGTCACTGTTGGACCCTTGAGCGAGGCCCTTAACCCTTAATTGCTTAGACTGTATACTGTCACAGTACTGTAAGTCACTTTGGATAAAAGTGTCTCCTAAATTCCCGAAAATGTAAATGTAAATTTCTGCCTTGTACCCTGGTTTCCGGGTAGAACCGAACCCACTGCGACCTTGACCAGGATGAAGAGGTTAAAAAGAGAAAGCTGTACAGGCTGTTGGCCAAACAGACATCAAACTAAATGACACTATATTGACATTTTTTGCATTTAGCAGACGCCTGTATCCAAAGCGACTTACATTATTGTGACAGTTTATTGTCTAAGCAATTAAGGGTTGAGGGCCTCGCTCAAGGGCCCAACAAGAGCAGCCAGGCAGTGTTGAGGCTTGAACCAGCAACATTTTGATTACTAGTCCAGTACCTTAAGTCGTACTTCCCATTTTATGATCTTTTCAGCTTTTCTGAGAAGGCTTCTTGTCTGTGTATGGGAATTTGTGCCCATTCGGTCGATCAGTTGATGTTCCGGTTCATCCCAGAGCTGTGTGGCTATTTCTCCTTATTATTATTATTCATTATTATTATTGTTATTATTAATAATATTTATTAATATAATGTTATAGTTGTTATTAATTTTAATAACATTCTTTATCATTATCATTATTAATATTAATAATAATAATATTTAACATAATTATTAATTATTCTAATATTTTTTTTCTTATTTTTGTTATCAATTTTAATAACATTCTTTATTATATTTATTATCAATATTATTATATTATTATTACTATTATTATTATTATTATTATTACTATTATTATTTATGTATTTATTATTATTACTATTATTATTATTATTATTATTTATGTATTTATTATCAGTATTATTATTATTATTATTAATATTATTATTATTATTATTATTTTGTTATAGAATAGAACAGTTTTGTCCTGGTCAGGGTTGTGGCGCTTCCTGTTCTCACAAAAAACACTGAGTGTGAGGCTGGAATACCCTGGACAGGGTGCCAGTCAATTGCAGGGCTTCAGGCACCCCCCTCAGACACAGCCAATAGTTCCAGAGTGGATGCCAGGCCGGATGATAGCACCGCTCAGATTCGAACCCAGATCTCAGGTCGGGGCTCTTTATAAAACTTGGGGGGCACACTGACCTTCCCTAAACTGTTGCTGCAAAGCGTGATAGTACTGTTAGAGACTAATTACAATTAAGAAAGAGAGGGCAGTGGGTGCTTTTTGCGTATCGTGTTTCCACCAATGAGAATCCTCAGCGCTCGGAGGCTCCGCCCACCGCGGGGTGCGTGTGGTTGAGCGGGGAGCCTGGCTGGCAGCGCGATCTGGAGTGTGTGTGTGTGTGTGTGTGTGTGTGTGTGTAGTACTGAGAGAACGGGTTATACAGCACAGCACACCACGCACACACACACACGACCGCGCGCGCGTACACCAGCGCGCACGCACGCGTACACAGGCGCGCACACGCACAGGCGCTCGCTCGGTCCGTGCATGCAGGCTGACGCATAGCGCTCCGAGCCGCCCGGTACTTTTTTCCTGGACCCGAACCATGGACCTATTCGAGCTGGACTTCTTCAGGGAGTGGGAGCTGGAGCAGCAATGGTAGGAGCACCTGGGTTCCTCTTGACATCTCTGTATTTTGGCTGCGTGTCGGGCTTTGTGGGGCTTTTTGTTCAGACGCCGATCTGACGTGTTCACGCCGCACCGAGCGCTCTTCACTCCGAACCGTTCGGCGACGGTGTGACGTGACAGTGTCGGTACGATGTGATGATGTGTGGGAGTATCGCGGTGTTCGGTTTATCGATAGCGAGATGTTTCGTGTTGGAGAAAAGTCAGCTCGTGTCTGGCTGCCACCTCACACCGGCGCTCCAAGTTCTCCGGTCTCTCCAGACCAGTCCACGTAGTTCTTTTTCCTTCTCCTCACTTTCTGCTGGCTGAAGCCTTCCTGCTCGCTCCTCACACACCTCTGCTTCTGCTTCCTCTCATTCTCTTCACCAGACATTTATACATACGCTGTTATTAATCAAAATTCACGCTTTTTCTCTGTTGGATTCTGATCTGGTGACTGGAGAGGCGATTGATTGACCCGCTGTGTTATCGTGCTGAAACTGTGGCCGTCAAGAAACGCGCCTGGTCAGCAACAAATAACAATGCTTAATTGGTATTAGAGTGCTCGGTGTGTGCCACAGATAGGATACCAATCCATCACATGGCAACACACACACACACACACACACACACACACACACACACACACACACTGTTAGATGTGTAAACACCCCACGAGGGATTCATCTGTCTACCTATTATTATCTACCTGTAGCACTAATTATTATTATTGTTATTATTATTATTATTATTATTATTACCATTATTGTTGTTGTTTTTATTACTATTATTATTTAATAATATTATTATTATTATTTATTTATTTATTATTATCTATCTATCACTAATTATTATTATTATTATTATTATTATTATTATTATTATTACCATTATTGTTGTTGTTTTTATTACTTATTATTTAATAATATTATTATTATTATTTATTTATTTATTATTATCTATCTATCACTAATTATTATTATTATTATTATTATTATTATTATTCATTGTAAATAATTTTAATAACATTCTTTAATAATAATAATAATAATAATCATTATTATTAATAATAATATTCAACTTATTATTAATATCAGCATTACTATTATTATTATTAATATTCTTTAATATTTTTATTAATTTTATCAATATTATTGTTATTGATATTTATTATTACAACTACAATTATTATTATTGTTTTAATTATTTTTACAATTATTTATTATTATTTTTATTATTATTATTTTATTTTATTAAATATTTGTATTAATTTTATTTTCATGAACTTCTTTGTCCTGGTCGGGGTCGTGGTGCTTCCTTTCACAGAAAAACACTAAGCGCAAGGCGGGGAATACTTTGGACAGGGTGCCAGTCCATCTCAAGGCTTCACCCACCCCCCTCAGACACAGCCAGTACTGTCAGTGTAGATACCAGGCCGGCTGATAGCACCGCTCAGATTTGAACCCAGATCTCAGCAGTCGTGGGCGAGTTTAATGGCAGCCGAGCACCTGAATGTCTATGTTGTTTTGTTGAAGCTTAAACACCAGTAACCAGTATGTTGTAAGTTTAAATCCCAGGACTAACACAGCAGGTTCTGGTAGCTCATCAGTGGTGGAAAGATGGCGAGGAATTTGGTAAATAACTAGTGACTAGAAGGTTGTGAGGTTTAGTCTCTGGACAACTAAATGCGATAATCCTATAATTATAATAATGCATTAGTACATTTTTATGAAATAAAAAAAAACATTTTCATAAAAGTTGGGATGTTTAGTAAAAGGCAGTAAAAAGAAGAATCTGTGATGTTTTAATTCTTTATTTAAAATCTTCATTGTAGTTTGTAAATATAAACACATTTAGAATTTGATTCCTGCAACACACTTCAAAAACCTTGGGACAGAAGCCTGTTCCCCCTGTGTTCCATCAGCGTTCCTATTAATGAGACATTTTAATATTTTGGGAACTGAGGACACTAACTGTCACAGTTTGGTTCTATACATGATGCGCTGTATATTTTTAATAGCAGACAGATCGGGACTGCAGGCAGGACAGTCAAGCACATGCACCCTGTGTTTATAAAGCCACGCAGATTGAGGCCTGGTGTTGCTTTGCTGGCAATGTGGTGAAGCACGACCCATCAGTCAGCGTTCCCCTCACCTTTCACTCTTATTTATTTGTCCCAATTTTTTTGGAGTTTGTTGCAGGCATCAAATTCACGCATTGGATTTTTCTGTACTTTTATCAGTTAAATAAAGATTGGAGAGAATTAACTGTTAGATGTGCAAACACCATCAAGGGATTCATCTGTCTGTTCATTATTATCTTCCTGTAGCACTTATTATTATTATTATTGTTAATATTATTATTTTTATTATTAATTATTATTATTATTATAATTGTTGTTGTTGTGGTTTTTGTTATTTGTTATTGTTATTATTATTATTAAGCTTTTTTGTTATGATTATAGTTATTATTTTGTTAATATTATCATTTTATTATTATTAGGCATTATTATTATTATTTTTTATATTATTATTATTATTATTTAGGATTATTCTTTAATAATATTACTATCAATAACCTTTACTATTATTTTAGTTTTTTCTTGTTATTATTATTATAAATAATATTTTTATTATTATTTTAATAATAATAATAATAATTATTATTATTATTATTATTTAGGATTATTCTCATTAATATTACTAATAATATTCTTCTATTATTATTGTGGCTCTTATTATTTTTGTTATTATTATAGTCAATATTTTTATTTTTTATTAAACATTATTATTATTATTATTATTGAGCATTATTATTATTGTTATTATTATAGTTAATATTTTGTATTATTATTTTAATTATTATTAAGCATTATTATTAATATTACTAATAATATTATTTTATTTAATTACTGTTAGTCTTATTATTATTGTTCATTATTTTTGTTTATTATTTTTATGTATTTATTATTTAAATGTTTTTTATTTTCTTAAACTTCTTTGTCCTGGTCAGGGTCGTGGTGCATTTTTTTTTTTTTTTAACCAAAAACACTGGAATTAACAAATCAGTACAAAGATTCTTCCTTTTAATGCATCTTACAGTAAAATAGCCCTAAATGTATTAGTCTTGGGACAAAGAGAAATGGGACGAGCTTTTGTTGGCAGTTACAGCTCTAAAGCATCGACAAGAAATAAAAAGCTTGATGATTCAGTTTAGAATCAGAGTAAAGGATTCTGTGTTTGGTACAAATGACCAACCTGGACTTTTATTTTGTAAATAAAATAAAAATTCAGTAAATAGTATTGAACACGAGGTAAAAATGTGGTACACGTTTACATTTACTGTTGCCAGAACAGCCTGGATGTTCTGTATATATACAGATATATATTTTATTATTTTGGTTGATTTATTGATGGTTATTTTTGGCATCGTCTGTTTTTTGTCTTTCCTTTTGTTCCTTTGTGTGGTTTTTTACCTCCAGCATTCTGAGGTGTAGAACGAGCTCTTCCGGTGCCTACGTCCACCTCTCGAACGCTTCACCCTCGCCACCCTCGCCACGTTTTAGCCACCGAGTGTTTCTGATCGAGTCCCTCGGCTCGGTCCCGTCCGGGTTCGGAAAATCTGAATCAGTTCAGTTCGGAATTCACGACGCTCCGGTACGACAGGACTTTGGTGCAATGCAGTCTTTGTACACTTTATATCGTAATATCCGGTTGTGGTTTGTTTGTTTGGATTTTATTGGTTGTTTTATACACGATGTGGCCAAAAGTATTCGGACGCCTGATCGCGAGCTTTGGGTCGGACGTCCTGTTTTTAAAACCAACAGTATTAAAACAGAGCGACCTTTGTGTGTGTGATCTTTCAAGCTAGAACAAGAGCCGCTCTTCCAAGTTGGAAGTGGCTGAAACACATAAACGTGATGATAATCGGTCCTCTTGCCTGGTCCTGTAATAAGATGATTTAGGGATTGAGGGGTGTGAGGCCCGTATTTGTCACCGCTGATGTTTGAAAGCGTCGTGAGTCAAGTCTAATTACTGGTGATATCGGTTTCAAAGGTGTTCCTCGTCACCGCTTTTCCCCCGATTTAGTCGTATCCAGTTCCCATATAATATTTCACCTCTATTTCTGACCGAGGAGGGCCGTAACGAACACACGCCCCCTCCGACACGTGTGCAGCACCGACCGCGTCTTTTCACCTTTTGCACATTCCAGTTGAGTTGTAGTCTTTATGAAGCTAGCTTTGTGCACAGGAAAGGGCCTTCCCTAAACTGTTGCTGCAAAGTTGGAATTGACTGTTGTGAACTGAGTAATTAGACAGGCATCCCAATACTTGTGTCCGTGGTTGTTTACATTCACGCCATTTAGCGACTCACTATTGTGACTGAATACAATCCAAGCAACTGAGATTTAGGGGCCTCGCTCAGGGGCCCACAGTGGCGACCGGGCTGAACCACGTACCTTGGCTACCACTGCTCTAGGTTGTGAGTTTAAATCCCAGAATCAGCACTAAGTCTTTTGATTGTTTACTGTATATTTTACATTTCTACATTATGCAGTTTTTGTCCGTATGGAGATCCGTATCACGCACGGAGAGTCCATCATCCCCCGTCTCTGTGCAGTACCATCGATCAGCCAGTAGAGGTTGTAACTGCAGCAGTTATGAGGAATCCTAACTCACCCCCACCCTCGGACAAGCCGATTGAAGATTCGAATGTTCTGGATGTCAATACTGGTGCGCTGGTGCGTTTTACCTCTGTCACCGCACCATGGCAACCGAATCCTCAAATCTATCTGCTGCACAATAAATCAAACCCACCGAGACCCTGATCAGGATTAAGCGCCGGTAAAACAGACTGAGTAAAGAGTGAATAAAAAAGCGCGCACACACACGCACACACACACACACACACACACACACACACACACGCACACACACACACACACACACACGCACACACATATACATACAGTGGGGCCAAAAAGTATTTAGTCAGCCACTGATTGTGCAAGTTCTCCTACTTAGAAAGATGAGAGAGGTCTGTAATTTTCATCATAGCTACACTTCAACTATGAGAGACAAAATGAGAAAAAAAAATCCAGGAAATCACATTGTAGGATTTTTAAAGAATTTATTTGTAAATTATGGTGGAAAATAAGTATTTGGTCAATAACAAAAGTTCAACTCAACACTTTGTAACATAACCTTTGTTGGCAATGACAGAGGTCAAACATTTCCTGTAAGTCTTCACCAGGTTTGCTCACACTGTAGCTGCTATTTTGAGCTGGCCCGTTCAGTTAGAAGATGGCAGCGTTTGTACGACTGGGCGCTGATTGGTCAGTCGATGTTCCGGTTCATCCCAGAGCTGTTGAGTGAGGCTGAGGTCAGGGCTCTGTGCAGGACGCTGGAGTCTCTTAGATGGCTGGAACAGGGGACGTCCCAATACTTTTGACCATGTAGTAAGGGGTATCAGACTGGCAGAGTGGATGCTGCACATACAGATGGGACCTGCAGACCTGGGTTTGATCCTCACTTCGGGTCACTGTATGCAGAAGGTGAATTGGCTGGTCTGAATGGTGTCTGAGTGGTTGTTGCCATCGGATTGGCACCCTGTCTGGGCTGTGTTCCGTGGCACTGCGACCCTGACCATCATGAAGTGCCCACTGAACATAAATGAATGATTGAATTATAGGTAGCAGGTTTCTTACACTGGCACAACTCGGCGCCAATCTCATCTGTGCCCGGGATGAAAGACATCGGCCGTGCCAGGCACCGTCTTTGTCCATCCTCAGCGCCCGACACACCAGCGAGGAGCTTCGTCATTTGGCATCGCGGCTCTGAGCAGAGGATGCCAGGCACTGTGCCCGTGGCCTCATTTTGCCACCTGCCAGTGGGGAAGCATTGCTGTGGAATGATAAAGCGTGATCCTTGGCACGGCGCCCGCGTTATTGCAGGAGCAGAGCGAAAACGTGGCACCTCTTTACCCCGAACGCTCGCCACATACCGAGCGGGTTCGTTCCGAGGACCAGAGCAGGACCGGGAGACGGTGAGCGCGCCCACTTCGTCATCGTTGGCAGGGTTGCCAGATCCACGCGAGTGATTGATTCGAGCGTTAGCGTGTCGGTATTGGATTCCTGAGATTAAATGAAACGCAAATCCAGCGTGAAACGCTCACCTCCCCCCCTCGTCACCCGCCGTCGCCCGTGCGTCCCGAAAAACTCCTCATGGGGAAAATCCAGCGCTGATAGGCCGTGCCAGGCCTCTCCGGATTAATCCCCGCTTGGCACCGGCGCCAGGCGAAAGTTATTAACTCCGTGCTAATTACGCCAGGGCTTATTATGACTCTGTGAATGCGAATGCGCGTTCAATCTGAGACCCAAGCGAGCCTGACGCCGTTGTTTAGACCCAAACGCTACGTTACTAACTAGCTTCATCCTGGTCTGGGTCACGGTGGGTCCGGTGCCGCCTGGAAAACATCGACCACAAGAAAACGAGGCGCCAGTCACTCTCAGGGCTCACACATTCTTTTACTGACTCTTACCAGTAGCTTTGTGATTATGGTGCTGGACTAGTAGCTAGTAATCAGAAGGTTGCCTCTTCAAGCCCCACCGCTGCCAAGTTGCCACTGTTGGGCCCCTGATCAAGGCCCTTAATCCTCAATCCCTCAAATTGTATTCAGTCATAATTGTAATAATCAGGACAGCACAGTGGAAGCTTAGTGATTAAGATGTTTGACTAGTAATCAGAGGGTTTCTGGTTTGAGACCCACCACCACCACCACCACCAAGTTGCCACTGTTGGGCCCCTGATCAACGCCCTTAATCCTCAGTTGCTCAGATTGTAAGAAGTCGTAACTGTAAGTCGTTTAGGATAAGAATTTCAGACCTTAAAAGGAACGCACACAAAGAGGAGAACATGCTAATTGTTTTACAGAGGGTCTTAAGGACCCATGTCGCTGTTTGGCTCCCATTCTGCCAGCTGGTTCTCTATCTGTTGTTTGGCAAAGCACGTCTATTTATTGATCGCCGCTGATTATTTTTGACCCAAAGTATTTGGACGCCTGGCTGGTCACTCTCTATCTCCAGGTACTTTGGTTTCCTCGGACCTCCCA
This sequence comes from Trichomycterus rosablanca, assembly GCF_030014385.1. Classification (NCBI taxonomy): domain Eukaryota; kingdom Metazoa; phylum Chordata; class Actinopteri; order Siluriformes; family Trichomycteridae; genus Trichomycterus; species Trichomycterus rosablanca. The sequence continues at coordinate 40,514,407 of NC_085995.1, forward strand.
AATCATGCAGAGGGTGGATTTGGCAGCACCTGATTACTGTTAGGTGTGAATGAGTGAAGTAGATGTGAGAGTATCTGTCCATCCTCAGCGACCCAGAGCTTCCGGACTGACCCACCAGGACCCTGGCCAGGATGAAGCGGGTAGAGTAAATAAATAAATGGTGGGGTGGTATTTACATTTTTATTTTGGCTACTTGGTGGAATAGCGGAATGCCCTCCCCATCATTCAGATGAAGTTTCCCCTTACTTTCTAAAAAGCATGCAGAAGGTGGATTGGCTACTTGAATTGGGTTGTACTGTGATAAATTGGTTCATTTCTGTCGCCTGCTCACCTCAGGGTGGCGCTGTGGTGTAATATGCTAGCTCACCACAGTGGTGCAGAAGGCTGGATATAAAATCCTTGCTGCTGCAACAGTGACTCCTACTGTCCGGTTAAAACGGCAGAGGAACACGAAGAGAGTAGTGCGGTCCTCAGTCCTCCGTACGTGTTGAGGCTCTCTAAAGCCTCGTGTCTGATCGTAGCTGATGACTTCCCGCCGCTTGTTGCCGACGTTGGGAACAGATTATTATGTAGCTTCTTTTGAGGTTGCACCTTGGTGGTATTTCTGAGAAATCAGGCGTATGTATATCAGTGGCTTCGAACGTCACGCTCCACGCTAGCGGCTGCTAGTTTTTCCGCGTGGCGCTACGTCTTCATGCATAAATAACAGCAGCGAACGTGACTGATGTGAAGCCGTTCCTGACAGCCTCGCCGCCGTGCCGCGCCGAGATCCGGATTAATACGTAATGACGGCGCAGACGCGCGCCCGGCGAACCCGAGAGCCCGAGCGACGCGCGCGGTTTCGTTCAAAGCATCCCGAGCCCGAGCGCTAGACTCCCGAAGTCTCTGGAGGTTTCTCCTCACGCTCTTCATCCTCTCCGGCGTCTCGCCTCTCGCCCGCGCCGCGTTCCGGCGGTTTAATTGAGCCGACACCTTTCTACCGTCGCCGAGCTTCAGGCACAGAGTTTCAATTAAAATCAGGAACTTTGAAGTCGGGCTGGAGCGGAATGAAAAATTCATACTGAAGTTCTACCCATAACACCAAGCGTCACAAAAAAAAACTGGGCTGAGTGATGCTACACCGGGTGGTCAAAAGTATTCGGACGCCTGAGCGTGTTTCAAAAACAAACTGTATTAAAATAGAGCGACTTTAACACTGAGAAGCAGCTGTAGCCTAGTGGTTAAGATACTGGACTAATATTCGAAAGGTTGCTGGTTCAAGCCCTATCACTGCTGGGTTGCCACTGTTGGACCCTTGAGCGAGGCCCTTAACCCTCAATTGCTTGACTTGTAATTTGCCTTGGATAAAAGCAACATTGTAGCCTAGTGGTACTGGACTAGTAATCAGAAGGTTGCTGGTTCATGCCCTATTACTGTTGGGTTGCCACTGTTGGACCCCTGAGCAAGGCCCTTAATTGCTTTGGATAAAAGCAACGTTGTAGCCTAGTGGTTAAGGTACATAATGAGAAGGTTGCTGGTTCAAGCCCTATCGCTGTTGGGTTGCCACTGTTTCTTTGGATAGAAGCGGCATTGTAGCCTAGTGGTTAAGGTATTGGACTAATAATCAAAAGGTCGCTGGTTCAAGCCCCACCACTGCCACTGTTGGGCCCTTGAGCAAGGCCCTTAACCCACAAATGCTTGACTTGGACAAAAGCAACGTTGTAGCCTAGTGGTTAAGGTACATCATCAGAAGGTTGCTGGTTCAAGCCCTATCACTGTTGGGTTGCCGCTGTTGGGCCCTTGAGCGAGGCCCTTAACCCTCAGTTGCTTGACTTGTAAGTTGCTTTGGATAAAAGCAACGTTGTAGCCTAGTGTTTAAGGTACTGGACTAGTAATCAGAAGGTCGCTGGTTCAAGCCCCACCACTGCCAGGTTGTCACTGTTGGGCCCCTGAGCAAGGCCCTTAATTGCTTTGGATAAAAGCAATGTTGTAGCCTAGTGGTTAAGGTACTGGACTAATAATCAAAAGGTCGCTGGTCCAAGCCCCACCACTGCCATTGTTGGGCCCTTGAGCGAGGCCCTTAACCCGCAATTGCTTGACTTGGATAAAAGCAACGTTGTAGCCTAGTGGTTAAGGCACTAGGCTATTAATCAGAAGGTTGCTGGTTCAAGTCCCATCACTGTTATGTTGCCACTGTTGGACCCCTGAGCAAGGCCCCTAACCCCTTAATTGCTTAGACACTATACTATCACAGTACTGTAAGTCACTTTGGATAAAAGCGTCCGCTAAGTGCCGAAAATGTAAAATGTAAATGAAGTGTGTCTGTGGGAATTTGTGCCCATTTAGTCAAAAAGTGACAGCGTTTGTATGGCTGGGCGCTGATTGATCAGTCAGTGTTCCGGTTCAGGTCAGGTCAGAGTTTCTTCACGTCTTTACGAAGCACGCTCATGGTGGAACAGGAAAGGACCTTCCCTAAACTGTTTGCTGCACAGTTCGAAGCATGTCATTTTCTTATATGATTGATTTATTTCACCTGTTATGTTAGGTATATTTAGTGGATCAGACACAGCAGCGCTGCTGGAGTTTTTAAATGTCCACTCACTGTCCACTATTACACACTCCTACCTAGTCAGTCCACCTTGTAGATGTAAAGTCAGAGACGATCGCTCATCTATTGCTGCTGTTTGAGTCGCTCATCTTCTAGACCTTCATCAGTGGTCACAGGACGCTGCCCACGGGGCGCTGTTGGCTGGATATATTTGGTTGGTGGACTATTCTCAGTCCAGCAGTGACAGTGAGGTGATTAAAAACTCCAGCAGCGCTGCTGTGCCTGATCCACTCATACCAGCACAACACACACTAACACACCACCACCATGTCAGTGTCACTGCAGTGCCGAGAATCATCCACCACCTAAATAATAGCTGCTCTGTGGGGGTCCTGTGGGGGTCCTGACCATTGAAGAACAGCATGAAAGGGGGGTAACAAAGCATGCAGAGAAACAGATGGACTACAGTCAGTAATTGTAGAACTACAAAGTGCTTCTATATGGTAAGTGGAGCAGATAAAATGGACAGTGAGTGTAGAAATGCAGGATTATGGAACGCAAACATCCTAATGGGAAACCGACTGTCGAGCTGTATGTCGTTGATATTTCCGGCTTCTTTTCCTCGTCCTGATGCGCACTTACGCCTCGGCCGTCTCTTCTGGACGTGACGTTGATCTATGGATCGTCGTCCTGTACATCCAGCCTCGGAGAGAGAGTGTTAATGAAGCCATTAGTGCTGAGAGAGCGTAAGTGCGAGAGCGAGTGCGAGAGAGAGAGTTTGCTGCCTCTCAGACCCGACTGATTCACTCCAGAGAGAAAATAATTCGTAGGAATTTATTTTATAAGCGTGATCGCCGTTCACGCGGGTTTTCGGACGAGACGTTCAGTCTGTAAATCTCATTAGCTCGCGTCCGTTTTCTTCCCGCGAACAAAGAGCCGAGAAAATAGTCACGGTCGGAAGTCCTAACCTTCAATTTGGTGTGTAGATGGTGGCGTAGATTGTGAGCGTAGCGGAAAGCCTTTCTCCCTCTCGCCTGATGGACTGTGACTAATTTTGTTTCTGCATTTTCTCCCTTTTTCTCCTGGTTTATTCTCACATCCTGAACCTTGGTTACTATCATCGATCTTCTAGAGGAACTCCACATTCAAAAGAATTGGGACAGTAAGTGAAACTGGCCATTGCCGGACCCAGGAGGGTTTGGGCGTCAACCTAGCAGCAAGAAGAACAAGAACCTCAAGTACCAGTAAGACCTGGAGGGCATTAGCAAATGTCAACAAACGTGGACAAACTTCGATTAGCCAGCCACGCCCATCAAACAGAGAACCACTGGATCCTGAAGATGACAAGGAACTGGACGTCCAGACCCACATAGTGAAGAACGTTCATATAAGACCTGAAGGAACTCGCCCAAGAACGGAAGCGATGGAGAACACTTGCTGCCCAAGTCTAAGTAAGTCCTAATCTGATCCTGAAGATAACCAGGAACTGGACGTCCAGACTCACACAGAGAAGAACATTTGAGTCAACACACCTACCCACCCGGCAGACTAGAGGCTGCTTTTGTCTGCTGCAGGTGTTGCTCATTGTGCCTGCTAGGGGGCGCCCAGCCCACCGGTAGCAGAGCTTCAACATTTAACTGAGTTAAGACCCAACGTATAAGAATGCTTGTGGCGCAGTGGGTAGCGCAGTCGCCCTTACAGCTAGAAGGGTTTGGGTTTGATTCCCCAGCCTGGGCAGGTTTTTTTCCTCCCACAGTCCAAAATCATGCAGTCTGGTTCATTGAAACTACTAGAAATTACCAGGTGTGTGTGTGTGTGTGCCCTGTGATGGACGGCCAATGAATCGGACCCACCGCGACCCTGACCAGGATAACACGGTGGTAAACTGTGTGACATAACTGTACGACTATGAAACTGCCTGCACATATAAGAACACGTAGGTAAAATAACTGATTTGTGTGAATCGACACAAACCCTGGCATGTTTGTTAAAAACGTTCAATCATGTTCCAGATTAGTGTTAGTATCTTATCTTGTGTTTCCATTATTTTGTCCATCCTCTGTAGGTCAAACGTGACTGATAATATGATCCTCATTACCAAAAAAAGTTGGGACAGTAGGATAAGTGCTAATTTATTTAATATAACAATCTGTATTGATATTTCACTTCCGCTTTGTGTACTAGAGACTTGCATTTGTAGTCGCAGCGGCATACTCTGTTTACGGACAATGGTTTTCCGAAGGATTCCCTTATTACAGTAATGTTGGTCTGGTCGTATCCAGTTCCCCAGTTGCTGCAGACCCCAACCTTGACCGAGGAGGGCTGGACATAACACACGGCGCTTCTTTTCACCTGCACGAGGTGGGTTCAGGCATGGATCTCCATTTCCGTCTCCTTCTGTAGTCGCAGCGGCGTGCTGCGTTAACTGACGATGGTTTTCCGAAGGATTCCTTCCTTACAGACACGTCCGTTTTTAATGCGGTGATGTCTAAAGAATCAAAAGGTCAACGGCATTTATTATTGCTTTTAAACCTTACGCTCAGGGATTTCTCTGGATTGTTTGGACATCTTTCAATAATGTTATGGACTGTAAATGGTTAAACTTCTTGCAGAGCCTTTTGTTAATGTTTCTGCTAGATCCAGTACCGACTGCATTGTCTGTGGAAGCTTCCAAAACTCCCCAGTCTCACATAGCCCCCGTCCCAACATTTTTGGATTGTTAGAGGTATCAGATAAGGACTCTCCATCGCTTTCGTTCTTGGGCAGGTTCCCCAGGTCTTACATGAACGCTCTTCTCTGTGTGAGTCTGGACGTCCAGATCCTGGTCATCTTCAGGATCCAGTGGTTCTCTGTTTGATGGGCGTGGCTGGCTAATCGAAGTTTTGGAGGGACGTCTACGTTTGTTGACAATTGCTAATGCCCTCCAGGTCTTACTGGTACTTTAGGTTCTTTTTCTTCTTGCTGCTTCGGTAGCGGTCATGGTTTTACAGAGACGGGTTGCTAGGTTGACGCCCAAACCCTCCTGGGTCCGGCAATGGCCGGTTTCACTTACTGTCCCAATTCTTTTGAATGTGGAGTTCCTCTAGAAGATCGATGATAGTAACCAAGGTTGAGGATGTGAGAATAATTTCCCGGACTGTGTCCAAAGGAGAAGGAACCAACAGCCGAGACAAGACTCCGGTGCGTGTCGGTAGGTGTGTTGGCTCGAACAGACGGTGCCCCAGGATCCTCGGCACGCATCGATCGGAACAAGAGCCGGTTTGTGCTCCCAATTAACGCCGTACGCTTTCATTAAGGTCAGATTAGCCGCGGTCAGCGGCCGGCCAGGAATCCGGAAAAGTGGGAAATCAATTTCCTTCACGCCGCCGCCGCCGCGGAATCCAATCAGTCACATGATTAAACACACGTCTCACTCAGGATTAAACGCTCCCGCGGCGTTTCCTGTGGACGTCTCGAACCCTGACGTTTTGCTTAGCGTCTGTCTGTCTGTGACTGGTGGGAGGACTGTTTGGTGGGTGTCTGTGGTGCAGCGGGAAGGAGATTTGAGTTTGAGTCTCACTGATGCCGCAACAGCAACACCTACTGTCTGATTCCATAATACACATAGGTCATATCGGGACTCTGTACGCTGTACGGCTCTCTGTGAGAATCCATCGCTGGCTAGGGTAAAGAAGCAGCCAGAACTGGTACAGACCAACAAACTACAGTCAGTAATTGTATACCCCGAATAGTAGTATTAGTATTAGTAGTAGCAGTAGTACTGTGACAGTATACTGTCTAAGCAATTGAGGGGTAAGGGCCTTGCTCAAGGGCCCAACAGTGGCAACCAGGCAATGGTGTGGCTTAAACCAGCAACCTTATGATTACTAGTCCAGTACCTTCACCACTAGGCTACAACTGCCCTGCATTAAAGTGCTCAGTGAGTTTCCTTTTTTCCTCCCAATTTGGTCATATCCAATTCCCCAGTAGTGTATCCTCCACTGCTGTGGACCCCGTCCCTGACCGAGGAGGGCGGTACCTAACACCACCAACGCCACTTCTATTCCACTACACTAGAAGAGTCAGGCACTGCTGTCCATTATTCATCGTCTCTGTGCAGCGCCTTGACCAGCCAGCAGAGGCCGCTATTACAGTGGTGGTTCTGACTCTCTTCCTCCCGCCCTCCCACAGACACAGCCAAATGGACCCTGTCCCTGTCCCTGGACCCCGTCCCTGACCGAGGAGGGCGGTACCTAACACACGCCACTTCTATTCCCCTACACTAGAAGAGTCAGGCGCTGCTGTCCATTATTCACCATCTCTGTGCAGTGCCTCAACCAATCAGTAGAGGCCACTATTACAGTGGTGGTTCTGACTTTCTTCATCCTGCCCTCCCACAGACACAGCCAAATGTCTGTGTAGGCACCCGGCCGGCTGATAGCAGACCTGAGATCCAAACATGATTTACCTCAGCTCTTAAAAGGAGAAGGAGGACCAGGAGTCTGTGCTTTTCTCATTCGATGCCCACCTCACTCTCCCTCTTCCTCTCTGTTTCACTAGTCCCCGGCTGGTGCCAGGCCTCCAGGGCACCACCCGAATGGTATCTAGGCTTTGCAGGAATGCTGTGCCCTGCTGCACTCTGGGTACGAATGGCGGGGTGAGAGAAGCGAAACCTCTGTGGCTGGAGATAAGAGCAGCCTGGCAGTGCCATGGAGTATCGGATGCTGCGGGGTAGAGCTGAGGCTGGCGTCACGTTAGCTCGCATCGCTTCACAGTTCGGTCCTGACGGTCCGTATGCTGCCCGGCGTGCCAGTGCCCGTGAGATGTCTGGAAAACTACGCTGGCATTTCAGTTCAGCTTTATACCGCTAATAAAGCGCAGGTGGGCATCGTTCGGGTTGTTTATCGTGGCATGTAATGGGACTCCATCTGTGAAATATCGCGTCCCGGTTCGACTCGGGGTATCGTAACTGTTTCCGAAAGACCCGCCGTGCCAGCCTTCTCTTTAAGCCGCACGCACGCCATGCTGTTTGTTTTCTGTCGGAACAGAAGGAAAAAGGCTCGGGCTGGAGCGGCGCCACGATGTGTGCCATGCTATAAAAGCCGTTTTTTCAAGGAGTTTGCTCAATGCCATCTTTTTTTTTCCCATTTGTGCAGTTAGCGAACAAAAAGAGATGTTTTTAGCTCAGATCAAGGCTCGTTAAGTGTATAAATCGACAGCGGTCGCTCTTCTGAGAAGGCTTACGCAAGACTTTAAAGTATGTCTGTGGGAATTTGTGCCCACTCAGTCCAAAGATGACGCACTTGGATGGGCACTTGTTCAGTCCAGAGCTGTTAAGTGGGGCAGAGGTCAGGGCTCTTCTTTTGTACAAGTGCTCAGACAGGAAAGGGCCTTCCCTAAACTGTTGCTGCCAGGTCGTTTCCTTTATACCTATGCTGGACAAGGAGTAACACAGACTAGCACACGCCTCCTGGCTGTAGTGTATACCAAAATGATCTTATTCAAGTACTAACTACGATCGTGATCATAGTTAGGTTGCATTTATTATTATTGACGCAGCGGCGGACCGTTTTAAGTAACAACAGTTTTCCGAAGTGTTCCCGAGCCCATGTGACTATATTTATCACTATAGCGACTGTCTGAGGGCTCGAATGTCACGCGTATCCAACAGTGGCTTCCAGCTTTACCCTAGACGGACTGAGACTCCTTCAGGTTCAGCTTCTCTTAATCTTTTAATAATTTTATGCACGGTAGATGGAGAGAGACCTGAATTATTTGCAATCCAATTCTTTTTGTACTGGTTGACAGTTCTCTCAGGAAGTTTGGAACACAGTGGTGAGGCAAGACCCATTATTGCTTGTACAGACTGATAGGATTTCTTCTGAGTCTCAAAATCGTTCAATAATATTTTGGACTGTAGGTGGTGAAACCGCTGAATTGAAATGTTCTCCATGCAGAGGTAGACTGTAATAAGTAACAACAGTTTTCCGAAGCTTTCCAGAGTATATGCGGCTATATTTATCAATTTTCCCTGAAATTCCTTCAGGTATCTTTCCACAATATTCTGTACAGTAGATGGTGAAAGACCTGAATTGTTTGCTTGGTGCTAGGTTACTTGAATCTTTCCACAATATTCTGCATGGTAGATGGTGAAAGACCTGAATTGTTTGCATTATTTGGTTAAGAAATGTTCTTTCTCAAAAAGTTTGGAACACAGTGGTTTTTAATGCAGTGCAGTCTGAAGGATTAAAGGTGATCGACATTCAGTATCTTTCAATAATATTTGGACTGTAGGTGGTGAAATCCCTGAATTTCTTGTATTTAAATGTTCTCGATGCAGCGGCGGACTAAAATAAGTAACAACAGTTTTCCGAAGCTCTCCCGAGCTCATGTGGCTACATTTATCACAGTAGCATGAGTGCTGTCTGAGGTCATGCAGATTCAACAGTGGCTTCCGGCTTTTAATGCAATATTAGGAAATGTTCTCATTCAGGAAGTTTGGAACACAGTAGTTTTTGATGCAGTGCCATCTGAAGGATCAAAGGTGATTGACATTCAGTATTGGATTTCTGAGTCTCAAAATCTTTCAATTAGGGATGTCCCGATCGCGTTTTTTTGTTCCCGATCATTAATTTTGATCCCGATCCGATACCGATACTTGTGTTTTCTAGATATTGTCTAGATAAGAACTGGATAATACTGTTCACACGGTGCACACTTCAACTACATTACAGTTATTCACATTAATCCAGTGTACATGTTTAACAACTGAATAGCTCTGCAGTGCTGTAGGAAAAAAAATCGCCTGCATCCAACTATCGCTTAATGTTCTTTTATTTTTACAACATAAAAGTAAACAAACTTAGTGCAGCATTGTAGCAGTAACACTAGAACACTCAGAATGAAGTGAAGGTTTTTTTTGAGGAAAATCAGCGTCTCTGCCGTGTTAGCGGACGGCCGGTTCCTCTTCTCATCATATAATAATAATAAACTCGCTGTATTTGAGTGTTTATTTTTTAGGCGCCGTATCAGATCGGTAGTGATTGTAGATCGTTTGGTTAAATGATATCTGGTTTGTTTCTTATGAGCCACCGTACTTGTATGCGTGTTGTAACTGTAACAAACTTTTCTGTGCTTGTATTGTGACGACGGTTTGATGGACGTTTCTACGCGAAGTGAGTGTGTTTTGACCCTTTGGGGCTTCCATAGTGCATGGAATAGCGTGCTCGGGTAACGCGATGACTGTCGCTGTCCGCTATTCGGTACCGTAACAGAAGAAGTTAATAAAGTGTTAAATGCTCCCAACAATTTGTGAATATAGTGTGTATTTATTTCTTTATTAAGCGAGTGCATCACTACGACGCTCGGTTACATAACTAAGCCAATCAGAGCGCTCGATACTGAGATGTCGTTCAGTCTTGTAACTCGTAAACTCGTGCTGTATGTTCTGGTCCCGAAGTTTTCATACTCAGATTAAAAGTTATTGTTTTGTAAACCGGAGTGATCCTCGACTCACACACCATATAAACAGTAAAATTCTACAGTAATGAACGCAGCTCTGCTCCCACCGCCTCGTGAAGCGCTCACAGTGCAGACGTTACACTTCACTGCTTCACTGGGTTTTTGTATCTGTTGGTCCTGGATTTTGTAAAGTTGCTTTGAGACAATGTATATTGTAAAAAGCGCTATATAAATAAAGTTGACTTGACTTGACTTGACTGCTGGACTTGTTTCACTTTCCAATTTAAAGTATTTCCACACAGCGGACATGCTGACGTAAAACAAAGGATCGGGATTACGATCGGCTTTAGAAAAGCCGATACCGGTCAGTTAAAAATGCGGGACATCCCTACTTTCAATAATATTTGGACTGTAGGTGGTAAATTGTCAGATTTTTTGCATTTAAATCTTCTCGATATAGAATCATTATTAATATTCTATTTTTTTCGTCCGTTCTACCCTATAATAACTTTTTGTGTGTTCCAGGCATTTAATTGTAAATGTATTTACGTTTACAAGAAATAAAAACGTTAATTTGGTCAGACAAAATATTAAAAGTCATTTTTTGTACTTTTTTCTGTTAAACTTCAAGAGAAAGAGTTTGAGGGAAGTTCTGCGGTGAAGATAATTAACGACTGTTTGCGCCGCACATGCTCTCCGGCTCAGCTGCAGTCGTCGTTAGTCGTCGGCGTCTCCCGCCGAGCGCCGCTAATGATTATGGAACATAAAGGCCTGTTTTATTACTCTGATAATGTGGATTTTATGGGAGCGCGGCCCGTTCGGAACGTACCTCGGATCACGGGCGTCCTGGAGGACCGGCGAGGATGTACCGCGGCCTCCGCCGTCGATTTAAACCACGTTAGTGGAAGGACAGAGGTCAGTCTGAAGGTCAGGGGGTCGGAGCTCTTCCGTGCTTTTGGACTGACAACCAGACGTCAGTCAGAAGACCCGATGACACCTCACACACACACACACACACACACACACACACACACACACACACACACACATCTTCAAAGCAGCTGATTACTCAGACCTGTATGATGCCCGCTTGTGTTGTGCCAGTGTGTGGGTGAATTGAGCTTAGTAATTAGCACCCGCGTGCCAGCGCTGCAGTGTTTCTTCCGAACGCAGGCCGTGCAGGTCGCGGACACGTCACCCACCCGTGTGCCATCCAGCGCATTGGCACAGGCTGCGATGCCACCCCATCAAACCTTCATCAACCGCTACGCATGCCCGTGTGCCATCCAGCGCATTGGCACAGGCTGCGATGCCACCCCATCAAACCTTCATCAACCGCTACGCATGCCCGTGTGCCATCCACCGCACTGGCACAGGCTGTGATGCCACCGCTTGGATGTGCGCGTGTACCAAACCCCTTTGAGGCCGTAACAGTCTCAACCTGATTAAATTAAATCAGTAGTCGTTGATTTAAGTCAGCGCTCGTAAAATCAGGTACTGATGTTGGATGAGGAGGCCTGTCGTGCAGTCAGCATTCCGGTTCATCCCGACAGTCTTTAATGGGGTTGAATTCAGAGTTCTTTTTTTTAGGACCTTGCTTAGTGCACAGGGGCCTTCCCTAAACTGTTACCACAAAGTGGGGAAGCATGTAATGGGTGTGGCTAACACACCTAAAATCAGCAAGGGTGTCCACATACTTTTGACCTCATGGTGTATCCTAGTAATATAAGACGTTTGTCACATGACCTCATAATTCCTCATTACTTATTTTTATTGATAACAGTTGGTGGCTTCTCTGTGCCCATATAAACAGGGCGAGCCTTCCCCAAACTGTTACCTAAACACACCTTACACACCTTAACTTATCAGAAAGGGTGTCCACATACTTTTGGCCACATAGTGTATCTTAGTAATATTTAGACGTGTGTCACATGACCTCAAAATTCCTCATTATTTATTGCCATTGATTACAGTTGGTGGCTTCTCTGTGCCCATATAAAAAGAGCCTTCCCCAAACTGTTACCTAAACACACCTTACACACCCAAAAGGGTGTCCACATACTTTTGATCACATGGTCTAATTATGTAGAAGGTGACATTAAAAGAGCTTCAGTAACGTCAGACCTCATAATTCCTCATTATTTATTGTCATTGATTACAGTTGGTGGCTTCTCTGTGCCCATATAAACAGGGCGAGTCTGACTGCACTCGTTACAGATGAACAGCCGTCGTTTTGCCTGGGAGGAAAAAAAACCTTGAACTCTCGCTTCAAGCCGAATGAAAATTTGGTCTGTAATGAATCAAACGCTGCTGAGACTGTCCACAGTCAAGCAAGCTTTGCATCACCATGGGCTTAGAAGTCTAAAGTCTAAACCTTAGGGCTTAAATCAAGTATGAGCTTATCACATGACGACAAAGATCTAAGGTTGTGGGTTTTATGTCCATGGCGGTGTTAAGCTTGCTCGACTGTGGACAGTGTGTGGCCTGAAACTGGCACACCGAGGGATGAAAACCGTGTTTGCAGACGAGGGTTCGAGTACAGACGAGGGAGCATGTCGTTTTTTAACGCAGTGCCTTCTTAGGGATCAAAGGGTCTCCGAATCTTTCAGTAATATTTTGGACTGTAGATGGTGAAGTTTAAATTACTTTAATTCATTTTTGCTTGTAAACAACTGAGCCTTGCCTCCTCCGACACGGACAGTACCTGCAGTACCTGCCGCTTCTTTTCACCTGCACCGGGTGGGTTCATACGGAGATCCGTATCATGCACGGAGAGTCACGCACTGATCTCTGTTATCACTGTGATCCCCGTCTCTGTGCAGCACCATCGATCAGCAATTTCCACCCTTGCATCAGCCAATTATTGTCTGTATAGGCGTCCGGCTGGTCATAAGCAAACCTTTTTATACTGCACGCTTTGCTAATGCGCTGGTGACTATTACATATGACACCTTTTAATATATATATACTTCCCGTCCCAACATTTCTGCAACATGGGTTTGGATTAAATCTGAATCCCGCTACGATTTGTTGACGTTGACCCACAGTGCTTGGGCTAAACACACGTTCGGTTTTCGGACCGCACAGGGAACCTGGATGTGTGCAGGACTGACCAGCCGACTGACCGCAGGAGCTCTCTGCCCTCGGGAGAGCGTGTCGCCGAGGGGGCAGAGAGATTCGGATGGTACGACGAGCACGCCGTACCCGCCTCTACGATGCCAGTGGCGCTAAATTCCTCCGGCTTGCTCCCAGGCATGAGCGGAGCTGCAAAAGAGCCTCGGTGGCACCAAAATAATAACATATCTGCATCCGTGATGCCAGGGGCGAAAGTGCCAGAGTTATAATGGAGGAAACATGTTGGCAAACTTGGGCACATGTATTAAAAACAAAAAAATATAAACAAACATTGGGAACGACGTGCAAGAAATAGTGATCAGGAGAAGATCTAATCGTCCTCTATAAATGATGCACAATTAGTGGCAGCAGGAGTTCGGTTGGCATGAGTGGGCGCTGGCATGAGCTGCACCGGGCACTGCTCGCTGAACATGTAGTGAACACAGCGGGCATGTGGTGTGAGTTAGGAACGGGCACGGTTATTAAAAATAAAGAGAAGAAATCTATATAATAGGGCAGTTGTAGCCTAGTGGTTAAGGTACTGGGTTAGTAATCGAAAGGTTGCTGGTTCAAGCACCATCACTGCCAGGTTGAGCAAAGCCCTTAACCATCAGTTGCTTAGACAGTATACCATCACAGTACTGTAAGTCGCTTTGGATAAGAGCGTCCGCTAAATGCAGAAAATGTAAATGTATATACTCTATATGGCCAAAAGTATTTGGACGCCTGACCGTGAGCAATGCCCGTAATCCTTAAATGCTTAGACAATATATACTGTCACAGTACTGTAACATCAGTGTATTTATTTTAGGTCCTTATATTTATCCTACTGTTTTGTTGTTTGCACTAGTGTTCCATGTCCCCTGTTCCCTGGTCCTGGAGGAACAGTGTTTCCTTTCAGTTTGTACTTGAACAATAATAAAGCCTCTCAAACTTGATTCAATTATTTTAATTGAGTTGTTATTATTAATCATAATTGTATTGAATTATTATTATTATTATTATAATTTTATTCATATATTTATGATTTTAAAGTATTTTAATATTATTATTTAATATTATTTTTATTATATTTTTGTATTACTATTATTATTTTTAGTTATTATTATTATTTCTATTATTTATTATTATTATTATTATTATTATTATTAATAATAATAATAATTTTATTATTGCTTTTTTAGTTATTATTATTATTTTATTATTATTATTAATTTGTTAATGTGTTTATTTTAAATTAATCTATTATTGTTGCTTTGATATATTGTTATTATTTTATTTTATTATGTTATTGCTGTTATTATTATATTATATTATGTTATTGTGTTATGTTAATATTATTTTATATTATTATTATAATTTTATATTATTATTATTATTATTATTATTATTATTATTATTATTATTATTATTATTATTGGTAGATATTTTTATATTGACCACCAACATTCACAATTTTTTTATTAATGTATTTTTTTGATGCTGGGTCAGTATTAGAGCTTCGTTGTTAATCACGTTTGTGCTGTTGAATCATTTATAATCTTATTTTATTTTAAGATCAGTGATCAGGAAGTTTCATTCTTCGTAGAAAGAATCACAGAAAACAATATTAATGAATTATTTATTTATTAATGTTTGTATTGAGTAGACGAGGATGAGGAGTAATAATAGGAACGGAGGTGTTTGGGTCTGATTGGGTTTATTGATTGAATGATTATTTTGTGTGTTTATAATCGCGTCTTCATGGCTGATGAATGTCTGAATGGAAAGCTTTGATTTGGAGTGACGGGGGGCCGTGATTCCAGATGAATACGGTAATAATGTGAATTAGAAGTTTTGTCATGAGAAGGTGCAGCAGAAACGTGTAGATAATAACGTTTGGGGTGTAAAACGACGTGTTTTATTTGGGGGTCTTTGTTGGGGGGGGGCGTGTGCATGTGTTGGCCTGTTAAAGGCTAATAAAGATGTTTATGAACTCTGGAGGTGACGGACGCTGGTTATTGGACGCTGGTTATTGGACGCTGGTTATTTCTGCTGTTGTGTCGGCGCTCTCGCTCGCTGTAACGACACTCAGGATAATTAGACGAGCTGACAGACGAACGTTTGTCGTGTCAGGATGATTTTATAGGGTTTGTTTTACTCAGCAGCACAGAATCCATCCTGAAAAGTGAATCCTGGGTGATTACTGAGAACAGAAGCATTCAATTCTGGAGAGAAGACGATTGATTAAGACTGACGGGAGATTCTGGTACTATAAAGACTAAAAGTTTGTGGACTAGGAGTAAAATTAGTCAATAAATCTCAGTGATCATGTGATCGTTCAGAATTTCGCTCTTTTATCATTTCTCCTGTCTTGTAACAATATGGGAGGACTATAGGTGGGAGGAACTGCGACCCTGGTCAGTCTCCATGAGGGTCCCTAGTGCCTCTCCTGCTGCCGGGTGAGCTGCGGTTCAATGAGCCCCTCCTTGTGCGGGTGCCCATCAAACTGTTATTTTGGTCTTAAGGGTGGCACTGTGGCTCGGTGGGTAGCACTGTCACCTCACAGCAAGAAGGTCCTGGGTCCGATTCTCCGGCCGGGTGGAATTTGCATGTTCTCCCTATTGTGTGGGTTTCCACCCATAGTCCAAAGACATGCAGTCTGATTTATTGGAGCTAGAAACTGCCCTAAGTGTGTGGGATTAACTGCCCTAACTGCCCTAACTCCACCTATTTTACTGAAACTAGAACCTTTAGTACTGGAACTGGAACCTTTGGTACTGCAACTAGAACCTTTGGTGCTGGAACTGGAACATTTAGTACTGCAACTAGAACCTTTAGTGCTGGAACTGGAACCTTTGGTACTGCAACTAGAACCTTTAGTGCTGGAACTGGAACATTTGGTACTGGAACTGAAACCTTTAGTACTGGAACTGAAACCTTTAGAACTGAAACTGGCACCTATTTTACTGAAACTAGAACCTTTAGTACTGGAACTGGAACCTTTGGTGCTGGAACTGGAACATTTAGTACTGCAACTAGAACCTTTAGTGCTGGAACTGGAACCTTTGGTACTGGAACTGGAACATTTGGTACTGCAACTAGAACCTTTAGTGCTGGAACTGGAACATTTGGTACTGGAACTGAAACCTTTAGTACTGGAACTAAAACCTTTAGCACTGGAACTGGAACCTTTAGTACTGGAACGGGAACCTTTGGTACTGCAACTAGAACCTTTAGTACTGGAACAGGAACATTTGGTACTGGAACTGAAACCTTTAGTACTGGAACTGAAACCTTTAGAACTGAAACTGGCACCTATTTTACTGAAACTAGAACCTTTAGTTCTGGAACTGGAACCTTTGGTGCTGGAACTGGAACATTTAGTACTGCAACTAGAACCTTTAGTGCTGGAACTGGAACCTTTGGTACTGGAACTGGAACATTTGGTACTGCAACTAGAACCTTTAGTGCTGGAACTGGAACATTTGGTACTGGAACTGAAACCTTTAGTACTGGAACTAAAACCTTTAGCACTGGAACTGGAACCTTTAGTACTGGAACGGGAACCTTTGGTACTGCAACTAGAACCTTTAGTACTGGAACAGGAACATTTAGTACTGGAACTGAAACCTTTAGAACTGAAACTGGCACCTATTTTACTGAAACTAGAACCTTTAGTTCTGGAACTGGAACCTTTGGTGCTGGAACTGGAACATTTAGTACTGCAACTAGAACCTTTAGTGCTGGAACTGGAACCTTTGGTACTGGAACTGGAACATTTGGTACTGCAACTAGAACCTTTAGTGCTGGAACTGGAACATTTGGTACTGGAACTGAAACCTTTAGTACTGGAACTAAAACCTTTAGCACTGGAACTGGAACCTTTAGTACTGGAACGGGAACCTTTGGTACTGCAACTAGAACCTTTAGTACTGGAACCTTTGGTACTGGAACTGAAACGTTTAGTACTGGAACTATAACCTTTAGTACTGGAACTGGAACCTTTAGTACTGGAACTAGAACCTTTAGTACTGGAACTAGAACCTTTAGAACTGGAACCTTTGATAGTGTAACAGGTACCACTGATACTGAAAATGTAACCTCATACTAGAACTGAAACTTTTAGTACTGGAACTGGAACCTTTAGTGTTGAAACTGGAACCTTTAGTACTGGAACTGAAACTGGAACCTTTAGTACTGGAACTGGAACCTTTGGTACTGAAACTGGAACCTTTCGTGCTGAAACTGGAAGCTTTGGTACTGGAACTGGAACCTTTAGTGCCGAAACTGGAACCTTTAGTACTGGAACTAGAACCTTTGCTGGTGTAGCAGGTACTACTGGTACTGAAATGAAAATGTAATACTGGTTGCCTTTGACGAACGCATCATTTAATTCATTCATTTAAGGAACAAAGTCACCCAACTCCCATATCACCACCCTAGTCTGAATACTTTGTGAACCCCCGACATCATTTACATCCTGGTCAGGGTCACAGTGTGTCCGGTTATAACACTAAGCACAAGGCAGAACACCCTGGACAGGACGTCGGTCCGTTACAGGGCTTCGGCCACCGTCCCCCACCCCCACCCTCAGACACAGCCACCTGAGAGTACAGTTGAGGTTCGAACCCGTATCTGTGGAGTAGTGGGCCACCTGCGTGCCACGCCGCGTGTTTAAACAGGTCGTTATTATCTGTGTCAGAGATGATCCTGTACGATCGGTTTTTATTAACACGCAGCTCCGACCCTGAACGTTCTCCTGTCCTCCCTCTGCACTTCATTATAAACTAGACTGAGAGTGTGTGTGTGTGTGTGTGTGTGTGTGTGTGTGTGTGAGCGTGAGTGTGTGTGTGCGTGTGCGTGTGTGCGTCTGCACTCTGCCATACATCCTCATTAGCTCCCCCAGAGACAGCCTGCGTAGCGCCTGACCCTTGACCTTTGGGCGGCGTGACGGATGCTCCGGTGCCGCTGGTTGTCATTCGCCTGGCGTCGTGTCGGCACCGCTCTGCTCCTCGCCAGCGTCCGCTCTGCCCTCAGTGTGCGATAATAGAACCGCGGTGCACCACCTACACCCCCGATGTACCGAACCTGAAGCACCTGGTTCACACGGTGCCGCGGTCTGGACATAAAAACAAGCTGATCTTAGCGAGGCTCTGAACACGGCAGTACTGCGTTCTGGTTCATCTAAAATCAGATCAGTGGGACTGAGCATCATTCGTTCATCCATTCATTCATTTATTCATTCATTCATTCATTCATTCATTCATTTATTTATTTATTTATTTATTTATTTATTTATTTATTCATTTATTTATTTATATATTCATTTATTCATTCATTCATTCATTCATTCATTTATTTATTTATTTATTTATTTATTTATTCATTTATTTATTTATATATTCATTCATTCATTCATCCATTCATTCATTTATTCATTTATTTATTTATATATTTATTTATTTATTCATTCATTCATTCATTTATTTATTCATTTATTTTATTTATTTATTTATTTATTTATTTATTTATTTATTTATTTATTCATTTATTTATTCATTTATTTATTTATTTATAGAATAATTGCACATTTGTCACCCGACTGATTTTTTAAAATTCGTTTATTTATTTATTTATTTACTTATTCATATATTTATTTATTATTTATTTATTTAAATATTGATATTTGATTGCACATTTGTCACCCAACTAATTTTTAATTATTTTATTTATATATTAATATAATTATTTATTTATTCATATAATTATTTTTTAATTTATTTATTTATTTATTGCACATTGCACATTTGCCACCTGACTGATTTTTTAAAATTAATTAATTAAGTAATTCATTCATTCATTTAATTATTTATTTATTTATTTATTTAATTATTTATTAGTTAATTGATTAATTGGTTAGTTGATTGCACATTCACCCAGCTGATTCCCAAATACAATTTGACTAAAATGCTTTTTTTCATACATTCAAGTAACAAAGTAACCCAACTCCTGTATCACCACCCTAAAAATAAGTTTTGAAATCATTTTACTTTTTCATTTAATTATTGATTAATTATTGCACTTTTATCACCTGATTCTTCAAATGTAATTTGATAAAAACACATCATTTTATTTATTCATTCATTTATATATGATGCTCTCACCATCTTTAAAATACTAAAGACCCAAATCTTTACTAAACACTAAATCTGAGATCTAACATAAACTAACGAACTTTTTATACCATCGTATGCATTTCTGTAGTTATTTGGTGATGTCGACTGTGGTGTTGGGAATGGTTTCTGTTCTCGTCGGTGGATGAAGGTGATCAGACTGGCTCTGCAGGAACGTGAGATTGGGAACAGAAAGCACGTGTTCAGCCTCATCCGTCAGCCTTCCCCAGACTAAACCAGACAGGAATTTTGGACGCCCCTCTGGACCCACCTATAAAAATATTCAGAGAAGAATGTAGACGATTTGTCTGGCTCGATATATATTATTATTTTATTAAACATGTTTCACGCTCACGCCGGAGCACCGGGACGTGTTTTCATTTCATTTCATTTCGGTGCGGCTCTGTTCCAGCGTGACGCCTCGTACGGCTCGCGTTCTCGACGCCAGGCGCGTTCGGAGGGTGTCGGTTGGATTTGCTAGATCACTGTTGTTGTTGCCTGGGTTCGATCCCCAGGTGGGGCGGTCCGGGTCCTTCCTGTGGAGTTTGCATGTTCTCCCTGTGTCCTGTGTCTGTGTGGGCTTCCTCCGTATATGGATATACTGTCTATATATGGATATACTGTCCATATATATATATGAACATTTTGAAGGTGTGAGCCACCTCGGCGCCACGTTGGCCGGGCAGAGGGGGCACGGAGCCTCGTTAGCGTTAATCCGCTTCAGGTGAAGGTCTTTCCATATGTCATGGTTTCTCTTCTACAGATTTGCCAGCTCCTTTGTGTGGTGAACCTGCTCTCCTTTGGAACCGTTATGCCAGGCTTGGTCCAGTCTGGCTCCCTTTTTCAGGGTCATTTTGGGAGTGTCACTTTTGGAACCATTTACCGGAGTGCTGTTGGGCGCCACAGTGCCCCCTCTGCTGGAAACAAAGGCAATGCAGGAGGACACGACTCAACGTTACACATTCATTGATTATTTTCCTCCGGGTGTTCCGGTTTCCTCCCACAGTCCAAAGATGTGCAGTCAGGTCAACTGGAGCTACTAGTGTGTATCTGCCCAGTGATCAACTGGTTACCTGTCCTGGGAGTTTCCTGGTTTTTTGCCCAATGAATCAGACCCACTGTGACCCTGACCAGGATAAAACTGAGGTAAAATAGACAATAAGTGAATGAATGAATGAATAATTAAAACAGACTGACCTCCATGTGATCATTTTATCTAGAACAGCAGCCGCTCTTCTGAGAAGCTTTTCACAAGGTATATACTGTATATATAAAGGGAATGATGTGCTTCAGACTTTTCAGCAACAGTTTAGGGAAGGGCCTTTCCTGTTCCAGCATGACCAAGCTCTATAAAGAACAAAAGCCCTGATCTCAGCCCCAATCAACAGCTCTGGAATAAATCGGAACACCGACTGATCGATCAGTATCCAGCCTTATGAATGCTGTCATATTTTGACTGAACAGGCACAAATTCCCACAGACGTACTTGTTTTTGCTCACGATGAGGTGTCCAAATGTTTATTTTTACTTGACACAATGGAGCCGGATGCTTTTTTCCGATCCGTGTTGGTGCGCTGCCTCGACCGGCGGGTTTTAACCCTCGGCGCACCGCCACCGAGACCTAATTGGCTCCGGCTTTGTGTTCCAGCACTCTCTGTTTTCTCTCGTCTTCTCTCTCTCGCACATCCTCGGGGGCTTCCAGCCTCCCCCCCCGCCTGCCTCGCCCCCCCGCCTCGCCCCCCTCGCCTCGCCCCCCTCGCCTTCCCGAATCATCACCGTGTCTGGGCCTGAAGCCCGTCACCATGGCAACCCCCGCACCAGTTAATGTAGCAGGAGCCAGAAATTGTAATATATATATATTTATTTATATATTTATTTATATATATAGTTTTTTTTCTCCTCTCCTGCTTCTTTTTTCTCTCGTTTTTTAAGACGCGAGCGCGAGAGACTTGTGTTACGTTAGCATGCTAATGCAGACGCTTCTAAATTAGAAATAAGTCACATTTTTGTCTCCTTCCCAGCGAAAATTCAAATCTACAGTTTTCACGTCTGTATAAATAATTCAGGAGCGTAATGGACGTCTAGCCGCCTAAAATCTCGGGTCAGCGTGGATATCGGTGTATAGACTCTCCTCTTTCGCTTTGAGCTAGCCTGACGCGGCACTGCCCGTGTGCCCGTGTGTTTAGTTTGGCGGCAGATAAGCACGCCCGGCTGTTTGGGTTGTTGTCTTTTCCTCTTATCGAGGCATGCCGGACCCCCGGGTGGTCGCCGTAGCGCTCGCCGTCAGAAATGAAGTGGTTCTGTGTGAAGCGCGAACACGGCACGTGTCGCGGAGGTCTCTCAGGTTAAAACGTTCTCCTCCGTTTACTGCACCGGATTTCGGAAAATCCCCCATTAGCCACCGGGTAATCCCTCCATCCTCCGGTGATGAGGCTCCGAGGGTGAAAGATTTAACCTGCAGAATTAATAGAACAGCAAACCACAACCTTTATTCTACATGGACACAAGTATTGGGTGTGATTAAATTTTTAGTAGTAGACACACACACACACACACAGTGGACACACACACATAGTAGACACACACACATAGTAGACACACACACACACACACACACACAGTGGACACACACACATAGTAGACACACACACATAGTAGACACACACACACACACACATAGTAGACACACACACATAGTAGACACACACACACACATAGTAGACACACACACACACACACACACATAGTGGACACACACACACACACATAGTGGACACACACACACACACACATAGTAGACACACACACATACACATAGTAGACACACACACACATAGTAGACACACAAACACACACACATAGTAGACACACACACACACACACATAGTAGACACACACACACATAGTAGACACACACACACACATAGTAGACACACACACATAGTAGACACACACACACACACATAGTAGACACACACATAGTGGACACACACACACACACGTTATGCAATTTCTGCTAATTCTGCAATTTCCCTCTGGGATCAATAAAGTATTCTGATTCTGACATAGTAGACACACACACACACACACACATACACATAGTAGACACACACACACACATACACATAGTAGACACACACACACACACATACACATAGTAGACACACACACACACATACACATAGTAGACACACACACACACACACACACACATAGTAGACACACACACACACATACACATAGTAGACAGACACACACACACAAAGTAGACACACACACACACACATACACATAGTAGACACACACACACACACAGTAGACACACACACACACACAGTAGACACACACACACACATACACATAGTAGACACACACACACACACATACACATAGTAAACACACACACATAGTAGACACACACACATAGTAGACACACACACACACATAGTAGACACACACACATACACATAGTAGACACACACACATACACATAGTAGACACACACACATAGTAGACACACACACACACATAGTAGACACACACACATACACATAGTAGACACACACACACACACACACACACACATAGTAGACACACACACACATACACATAGTAGACACACACACACACCCACATAGTAGACACACACACACATAGTAGACACACACACATACACATAGTAGACACACACACATAGTAGACACACACACACACACACACACATAGTAGACACACACACATACACATAGTAGACACACACACACACACATAGTAGACACACACACACACACACACACACACATAGTAGACACACACACACACACACATAGTAGACACACACACACACACACATAGTAGACACACACACACATAGTAGACACACACACACACACATAGTAGACACACACACACACACACATAGTACACACACACACACACACATAGTAGACACACACACACACACAGTAGACACACACACACACACATAGTAGACACACACACACGCACACACTAGACACACACACACACACACATAGTAGACACACACACACATACACATAGTAGACACACACACACATAGTAGACACACACACACACATAGTAGACACACACACACACGCACATAGTAGACACACACACACACACACTCACGCACATAGTACACACACACACACATGCACATAGTAGACACACACACACACACACATAGTAGACACACACACACATACACATAGTAGACACACACACACACACACACACATAGTAGACACACACACACACATAGTAGACACACACACACGCACATAGCAGACACACACACACACACACACACACACACATAGTAGACACACACACACACACACACATAGTAGACACACACACACACACACATAGTAGACACACACACACATAGTAGACACACACACACACACATAGTAGACACACACACACACATAGTAGACACACACACACACACACACACACATAGTAGACACACACACACACACACACATAGTAAACACACACACACACACATAGTAGACACACACACACACACATAGTAGACACACACACACATAGTAGACACACACACACACATAGTAGACACACACACACACATAGTAGACACACACACACACACACATAGTAGACACACACACACATAGTGGACACACTCACACACGCACATAGTAGACACACACACACACACACATAGTAGACACACACACACACGCACATAGTAGACACACACACACAGTAGACACACACACACATACACATAGTAGACACACACACGCACATAGTAGACACAACCACACACGTAGTAGACACACACACACACGCACATAGTAGACACACACACACATAGTAGACACACACACACACACAAAGTAGACACACACACACACACACATAGTAGACACACACACACACACACACACAGTAGACACACACACACACACGCACATAGTAGACACACACACACACACGCACATAGTAGACACACACACACACACATACATAGTAGACACACACACACACACATACACACACACATAGTAGACACACACACACACACACACACACACACACACACATAGTAGACACACACACACACACATAGTAGACACACACACACATAGTGGACACACACACACACGCACATAGTAGACACACACACACACACATAGTAGACACACAAACACACACGCACATAGTAGACACACACACACAGTAGACACACACACACATACACATAGTAGACACACACACACAGTAGACACACACACACATACACATAGTAGACACACACACGCACATAGTAGACACACACACACACACACGTAGTAGACACACACACACGCACATAGTAGACACACACACACATAGTAGACACACACACACACACACACAAAGTAGACACACACACACACACACACACATAGTAGACACACACACACACACACACGTAGTAGACACACACACACACACACGCACATAGTAGACACACACACACACACACGCACATAGTAGACACACACACACACACACACACATAGTAGACACACACACACACACACACATAGTAGACACACACACACACACACACACACACACATAGTAGACACACACACACACACATAGTAGACACACACACACACGCACATAGTAGACACACACACACACACATAGTAGACACACACACACACACACACACACACACACATAGTAGACACACACACACACACATAGTAGACACACACACACACGCACATAGTAGACACACACACACACACATAGTAGACACACACACACTTTAACACACTCAAACTCAAAACTCAAAAAGAAGCTTTATTGGCATGACAAATAAGGACATCGTAATGCCAAAGCAAGTTACAGAGAAATAATAAAAATAAAAAATAAGAAAGAACAAAAATATACAGAACAGTTACATGTGCAAAAAAATATAAAATAGAATAAAATATTAATAAAAACAGTGCAAAATAATAACAATAAAAATTATAATATTTACAATAATAAGGTAGTAGTAACGATCAGTTTGTGTGTGTGTGTGAGTGTGCTTGTGTGTGTGTGTGTGTGTATATGTGTTTGTGTGTGTGTGTGAGTGTGTGTGTGTATGTGTGTGTGTGTGTGTGTGTGAGTGTGAGTGTGTATATGTGTGTGTGTGTGTGTGTGTCTGTGTGTGTGTGTGTGTGTGAGAGTGTGTGTGTGAGTGTGTGTGTGAGTGTGCGTGTGCGTGTGTGTGTGAGACATGATCAACCACTGTCCCTCACCTGGTGGCAGGTGTGAGTATAGAGTGCTGCTAGTGTGCAGCTCTCTCTGTGCTCCCCCAGTAGGTGGGGCAGTTTGTCGGGGTCTGGGAGGGAGGTGAAGTTGGGGATGATGTTATTAAATTTAGGGAAGAATTGGGAGCGGACGTGGTGGTACTTGGTACACCGGGTGAGGAAGTGCATCTCCGTATCTACTGTACTGAGAGTGCAGTGCTGACACAACCTCTCCTCCCGGGGCAGCCAGGACCGGGTGTGTCGCCCCGTCTCCACGGCCAGGTTGTGTGCGCTCAGTCTGTACCTCGTCAGGGTGTTTCTTAATTTAGGGTCGGATACTGTGCTCAGATAATCTGCTGCACTGTAGTGTCTGTTTTGTGGATAAATAACAAATAACAACAAATAATAAATAACTGCATTTTACTCTTTTTTCATTTAACTGAGTTTTAGTTTCAGTTTCCCAATAATTTAGATATTTAGTTCTGAGTTTTTGTGTAATTTGGTTTATTCTAATTGTGTTTGCAGATTTCTCCTGTTCCTGAGTCTTTATTGTGGTAATGTGTGTTAGTGATGTGCTGGTGTGTGTTAGTGGTGTATCTGTGTGTGTTAGTGGTGTATCTGTGTGTGTTAGTGATGTGCTGGTGTGTGTTAGTGGTGTATCTGTGTGTGTTAGTGGTGTATGGGTGTGTGTTAGTGGTGTATCTGTGTGTGTTAGTGGTGTATCTGTGTGTGTTAGTGATGTATCTGTGTGTGTTAGTGGTGTATCTGTGTGTGTTAGTGGTGTATCTGTGTGTGTTAGTGATGTGTCAGTGTGTTAGTGGTGTATCTGTGTGTGTTAGTGGTGTATCTGTGTGTGTTAGTGGTGTATCTGTGTGTGTTAGTGGTGTATCTGTGTGTGTTAGAGTGTCTGTGTGTGTTAGTGGTGTATGGGTGTGTGTTAGTGGTGTATCTGTGTGTGTTAGTGGTGTATCTGTGTGTGTTAGTGGTGTATCTGTGTGTGTTAGTGGTGTATCGGTGTGTGTTAGTGGTGTATCGGTGTGTGTTAGTGGTGTATCTGTGTGTGTTAGTGGTGTATCTGTGTGTGTTAGTGGTGTATGGGTGTGTGTTAGTGGTGTATCTGTGTGTGTTAGTGGTGTATCTGTGTGTGTTAGTGGTGTATCTGTGTGTGTTAGTGGTGTATGGGTGTGTGTTAGTGGTGTATGGGTGTGTGTTAGTGGTGTATGGGTGTGTGTTAGTGGTGTATATGTGTGTGTTAGTGGTGTATGGGTGTGTGTTAGTGGTGTATCTGTGTGTGTAAGTGGTGTATCTGTGTGTGTTAGTGGTGTATCTGTGTGTTAGTGGTGTGTTGGTGTTTGTTCGTGGTGGGTTGGTGTGTGTTAGTGGTGTATCTGTGTGTGTTAGAGTGTCTGTGTGTTTTAGTGGTGTATGGATGTGTGTTAGTGGTGTATCTGTGTGTGTTAGTGGTGTATCTGTGTGTGTTAGTGGTGTATCTGTGTGTGTTAGTGGTGTATCTGTGTGTGTTAGTGGTGTATCTGTGTGTTAGTGGTGTATCGGTGTGTGTTAGTGGTGTATCTCTGTGTTAGTGGTGTATCTGTGTGTGTTAGTGGTGTATGGGTGTGTGTTAGTGGTGTATTGGTGTGTGTTAGTGGTGTATCTGTGTGTGTTAGAGTGTCTGTGTGTGTTAGTGGTGTATCTGTGTGTGTTAGTGGTGTATCTGTGTGTGTTAGTGGTGTGTTAGTGTTTGTTCGTGGTGTGTGTTAGTGGTGTATCGGTGTGTGTTAGTGGTGTATCTGTGTGTGTTAGTGGTGTATCTGTGTGTGTTAGTGGTGTATCTGTGTGTGTTAGTGGTGTATGGGTGTGTGTTAGTGGTGTATCTGTGTGTGTTAGTGGTGTATCTGTGTGTGTTAGAGTGTCTGTGTGTATTAGTGGTGTATCTGTGTGTGTTAGTGGTGTACCTGTGTGTGTTAGTGGTGTATCTGTGTGTGTTAGTGGTGTATCTGTGTGTGTTAGTGGTGTGTTGGTGTGTGTTAGTGGTGTATCTGTGTGTGTTAGAGTGTCTGTGTGTGTTAGTGGTGTATGGGTGTGTGTTAGTGGTGTATCGTGTGTGTTAGTGGTGTATCTGTGTGTGTTAGTGGTGTATCTGTGTGTGTTAGTGGTGTATCTGTGTGTGTTAGTGGTGTATGGGTGTGTGTTAGTGGTGTATCTGTGTGTGTTAGTGGTGTATCGGTGTGTGTTAGTGGTGTATCGGTGTGTGTTAGTGGTGTATCGGTGTGTGTTAGTGGTGTATCGGTGTGTGTTAGTGGTGTATCGGTGTGTGTTAGTGGTGTGTTAGTGTTTGTTCGTGGTGTGTTGGTGTGTGTTAGTGGTGTATCGGTGTGTGTTAGTGGTGTATCTGTGTGTGTTAGTGGTGTATCTGTGTGTGTTAGTGGTGTATGGGTGTGTGTCAGTGGTGTATCTGTGTGTGTTAGTGGTGTATCTGTGTGTGTTAGTGGTGTGTTGGTGTTTGTTCGTGATGTGTTGGTGTGTGTTAGTGGTGTATCTGTGTGTGTTAGAGTGTCTGTGTGTATTAGTGGTGTATCTGTGTGTGTTAGTGGTGTATCTGTGTGTGTTAGTGGTGTATCTGTGTGTGTTAGTGGTGTATCGGTGTGTGTTAGAGTGTCTGTGTGTGTTAGTGGTGTATCGGTGTGTGTTAGTGGTGTATCGGTGTGTGTTAGTGGTGTATCTGTGTGTGTTAGTGGTGTATCTGTGTGTGTTAGTGGTGTATCTGTGTGTGTTAGTGGTGTATCGGTGTGTGTTAGTGGTGTATCTGTGTGTGTTAGTGGTGTATCTGTGTGTGTTAGTGGTGTGTTGGTGTGTGTTAGTGGTGTATCGGTGTGTGTTAGTGGTGTATCTGTGTGTTTTAGTGGTGTATCTGTGTGTGTTAGAGTGTCTGTGTGTGTTAGTGGTGTATCTGTGTGTGTTAGTGGTGTATCTGTGTGTGTTAGTGGTGTATCTGTGTGTGTTAGTGGTGTATCGGTGTGTGTTAGTGGTGTATCTGTGTGTGTTAGTGGTGTATCTGTGTGTGTTAGTGGTGTATCTGTGTGTGTTAGTGGTGTATCTGTGTGTGTTAGTGGTGTATCTGTGTGTGTTAGTGGTGTGTTGGTGTTTGTTCGTGATGTGTTGGTGTGTGTTAGTGGTGTATCTGTGTGTGTTAGTGGTGTATCGTTGTGTGTTAATGGTGTATCGGTGTGTGTTAGTGGTGTATCTGTGTGTGTTAGAGTGTCTGTGTGTGTTAGTGGTGTATCGGTGTGTGTTAGTGGTGTATCGGTGTGTGTTAGTGGTGTAATCTGTGTGTGTTAGTGGTGTATCTGTGTGTGTTAGTGGTGTATCGTTGTGTGTTAGTGGTGTATCGGTGTGTGTTAGTGGTGTATCTGTGTGTGTTAGTGGTGTATCGTTGTGTGTTAATTGTGTATCGGTGTGTGTTAGTGGTGTATCTGTGTGTGTTAGTGGTGTATCTGTGTGTGTTAGTGGTGTATCTGTGTGTGTTAGTGGTGTATCGGTGTGTGTTAGTGGTGTATCTGTGTGTGTTAGTGGTGTATCTGTGTGTGTTAGTGGTGTATCGGTGTGTGTTAGTGGTGTATCTGTGTGTGTTAGTGGTGTATCTGTGTGTGTTAGTGGTGTATCTGTGTGTGTTAGTAGTGTATCGATGCGTGTTAGTGGTGTATCTGTGCGTATTAGTGGTGTATCTGTGCGTGTTAGTGGTGTATCGGTGTGTGTTAGTGGTGTATCGGTGTGTGTTAGTGGTGTATCTGTGTGTGTTAGTGGTGTATCTGTGTGTGTTAGGGGTGTATCTGTGTGTGTTAGTGGTGTATCTGTGTTTGTTAGTGGTGTATCGGTGTGTGTTAGTGGTGTATCTGTGTGTGTTAGTGGTGTATCTGTGTGTGTTAGTGGTGTATCTGTGTGTGTTAGTGGTGTATCGGTGTGTGTTAGTGGTGTATCGGTGTGTGTTAGTGGTGTATCGGTGCGTGTTAGTGGTGTATCGGTGCGTGTTAGTGGTGTATCTGTGTGTGTTAGTGGTGTATCTGTGTTTGTTAGTGGTGTATCGGTGTGTGTTAGTGGTGTATCTGTGTGTGTTAGTGGTGTATCTGTGTGTGTTAGTGGTGTATCGGTGTGTGTTAGTGGTGTATCTGTGCGTGTTAGTGGTGTATCTGTGTGTGTTAGTGGTGTATCTGTGTGTGTTAGTGGTGTATCTGTGTGTGTTAGTGGTGTATGGGTGTGTGTTAGTGGTGTATCTGTGTGTGTTAGTGGTGTATCGGTGTGTGTTAGTGGTGTATCTGTGTGTGTTAGTGGTGTATCGGTGTGTGTTAGTGGTGTATCTGTGTGTGTTAGTGGTGTATCTGTGTGTGTTAGTGGTGTATGGGTGTGTGTTAGTGGTGTATCTGTGTGTGTTAGTGGTGTATCGGTGTGGGTTAGTGGTGTATCGGTGTGTGTTAGTGGTGTATCTGTGTGTGTTAGTGGTGTATCTGTGTGTGTTAGTGGTGTATCTGTGTGTGTTAGTGGTGTATCTGTGTGTGTTAGTGGTGTATCTGTGTGTTAGTGGTGTATCTGTGTGTGTTAGTGGTGTATGGGTGTGTGTTAGTGGTGTATCTGTGTGTTAGTGGTGTATCTTTGTGTGTTAGTGGTGTATCGGTGTGTGTTAGTGGTGTATCGGTGTGTGTTAGTGGTGGGAAGTTGATGCTCTTCTCTGTATGTTTATAATTAGTTGAAGTCGGCCTAATTCTGCCCTGCACGCATTGTTTATGGTGTGTTGGTGTGTGTTAGTGGTGTATCTGTGTGTGTTAGTGGTGTATCTGTGTGTGTTAGTGGTGTATCGGTGTGTGTTAGTGGTGTATCGGTGTGTGTTAGTGGTGTATCGGTGTGTGTTAGTGGTGTATCGGTGTGTGTTAGTGGTGTATCGGTGCGTGTTAGTGGTGTATCTGTGTGTGTTAGTGGTGTATCTGTGTTTGTTAGTGGTGTATCGGTGTGTGTTAGTGGTGTATCTGTGTGTGTTAGTGGTGTATCTGTGTGTGTTAGTGGTGTATCGGTGTGTGTTAGTGGTGTATCTGTGTGTGTTAGTGGTGTATCGGTGTGTGTTAGTGGTGTATCTGTGTGTGTTAGTGGTGTATCTGTGTGTGTTAGTGGTGTATGGGTGTGTGTTAGTGGTGTATCTGTGTGTGTTAGTGGTGTATCGGTGTGTGTTAGTGGTGTATCTGTGTGTGTTAGTGGTGTATCGGTGTGTGTTAGTGGTGTATCTGTGTGTGTTAGTGGTGTATCTGTGTGTGTTAGTGGTGTATGGGTGTGTGTTAGTGGTGTATCTGTGTGTGTTAGTGGTGTATCGGTGTGGGTTAGTGGTGTATCGGTGTGTGTTAGTGGTGTATCTGTGTGTGTTAGTGGTGTATCTGTGTGTGTTAGTGGTGTATCTGTGTGTGTTAGTGGTGTATCTGTGTGTTAGTGGTGTATCTGTGTGTGTTAGTGGTGTATGGGTGTGTGTTAGTGGTGTATCTGTGTGTTAGTGGTGTATCTTTGTGTGTTAGTGGTGTATCGGTGTGTGTTAGTGGTGTATCGGTGTGTGTTAGTGGTGGGAAGTTGATGCTCTTCTCTGTATGTTTATAATTAGTTGAAGTCGGCCTAATTCTGCCCTGCACGCATTGTTTATGGTGTGTTGGTGTGTGTTAGTGGTGTGTTAGTGGTGTGTTGGTTGTGTGTCTGTGCACCTTTAGGATGCTGATTAAAGGGTTCGAAGCTCAAGCGGGGCCCCGTGATGGTTCTTGGAAGGGGGGGGTTACTTCATTGTGCCCAGTATTTCCTGGGAAGCCAGACTCACCACGACCCTGACCAGGCTACCAGAAGTAAGTGTGTGTGTGTGTGTGTGGGTGTGTGTGTTTGCCCTGTGATGGACTGATGACCTGTCTAAAATATTTCCTGCCTTTTGCCAAATGAACCGAGACCCTGACCAGGTTGAAGTGGGGGTAGAACGGACAATGAATGAATGAATGAAATCATGCTGATGAATGCAGGACTGGTGTGTGTGTCCTTTCCATAACACTGCTTAATAATTCATCTGTGAGAACCTACCATGATGTACTGTACACACACACACACACACACACACACACACACACACCTGCAGGCTTCACACAGCGATAGCCAATAGCGTGTTGTATTCTCTCACATGTGACCACACACACACACACACACACACACACACACACACACACACACACACACACAGGGACACGTGCAACGATCCCACGTTCTATAGAACAGGTGAGGTTTGGTTCCTCAAGTGATTCACTCCTGAATCATTCTCAAATGATTCCTCGATACGGAATCATTACTGGGGAAACACACACACACACACATAGTAGACACATAACACACACACACATAGTAGACACATAACACACACACACACACACACAAATAGTAGACATGTGACACACACACATATAGTAGACACACATAACACACACACACATAGTAGACACACATATATACCCCCCCACAGACACACACACACTAGGCACATATAAACACCCCCACACACACACTAGGCACATATAACACCTCCACACACACACACACACACACTAGACACATATATACACCCCCCACCATACTAACACACACACATAGTAGACACACGTAACATTCACACAGTAGACACACATATATAACCCCCCCAACACACACACACACACAAACACACACACACTGACGGCGGAGGTGTTGCAGTGGTTTGGTTCATGCTGGGTTTATCAGGATGTGCAGTTGAAGGTGGGACGCTGAAGTCACAACTCTAATCTTCTGTTTTGTTCTTCACCCCTCCCTGATAAACACGTCCACTCAGCGTTCCTCTGCTTTATCAGGAACCAGCGGCTGGTCCACCGGTATTGCGTTCCTCTGTTCCTCCGTTCTCATTAATATTAATAATAGTGGTAATAATAATATTAATAATAATAAT
Source organism: Trichomycterus rosablanca (assembly GCF_030014385.1). Lineage (NCBI taxonomy): Eukaryota > Metazoa > Chordata > Actinopteri > Siluriformes > Trichomycteridae > Trichomycterus > Trichomycterus rosablanca. Next base: position 40,546,912 of record NC_085995.1, read on the forward strand.
AGTTATAATAACAATCATAATAATAATATTAATAATAATAATAATTATAATAACAATCATAATAATAAAACCAACAGTAATAATAATAATAACAAAACAACAACAATAATAATGATAATAATAATAATAATAATAATAATAATGATAATGATGATGATGATAATAATAATAAAATGAGTTATAATAATAATAATAAAATGAATAATAATAATAATAATAAAATAAAATGAATAATAATAATAATAACAGTAATAATAATAATAACAATAATAATAATAATAATAATAAAAGCAACATTAATAATAATAACAATAATAATAACAATAATAATAACAATAATAATAATAAAATGAATAATAATAATAATAATACAAAAATAATAATAAAAAACAACAGTAATAATAAAAATAAAAATAAAATCAACAGTAATAATAATAATAATAATAATTAAAGCAACATTAATAATAATAATAATAAAAGCAACATTAATAAAATAACAATAATAATAGATGTAATAATAATTATTTTTAATAATATTAGTATTAATAATAATTTATTTATTTATTTTTATTATGGAGGGCAGTGGTAGCTCAGTGGTTAATTAAAAGGTTAAAGGTTTAAGCCTCACCGCTGCCACCGTTGGGCCCTTAACTCTCAATTGCTCAGACTAATTCAGTCATAATTGGAGTTGCTAAAAGCTTTTGCTAAATGCTGTAAATGTTTATAGGTGATATGGTACCACCCTGCTCCAGTAGCCCAGGTTCGATCCCCACCTTGGTTCACTCTCTGTATTTGTTGTGCTACACAGTTAAATATAATTGTATTTATAAATATAAATATAAGGAACAATGTTGTAGCTCAGGGGTTACGGTGCTGGACTAGTGATTCGATGGTTGTATGTTCAAACCCCACCACTTCTGTTGGGCCCCTGAGCAAGGCCCTTAATGCACAGTGGTCATAATTGAGCAAATAAATGAGTCGGTCCTTGCAGAAACAGTTCAGATCGTTTCTGTGTCTCTAAGCTCTCAGTTCGTTACAGGATGGTTACGGCGCTGCGCTCATTATTCTCGACATGTTTCAGCGTGAGGAGGTTTTGCCACGTTTTACTCGACGCTCCTCACGCTCCTCACGCTAATTGACTGAAATGTCATTCTCAGCAGGAGTCGAACCGTAATGAAATGAAACGGCCCGAAAATCAAGGAGCTTCTTTTCATTACTGCAAAAAATGTGATTCATTAAATCCATCACATTAATTACTCAGGAAGAATCGTTTTCCCGGCCTGGCACTGGGACAGACTGGAATAAAACCATTAGCTGGAATTTTGCTCCCAGTTTAGCTGCGATCAGCCTGGAAGACGGAGGATGCGAGGTTGCAGAATGCGTCACTCACATTCAGTACCAGCTTGCTCTGGTGTGCCAGGCTGAGAGAGAGGGAGCTGATGAATCCAGAAGGTGCCCGATGCCAAGCGCCCTCGACGATTTAGGAGTGCACATGTGGGGATTTGTGCCTGTTTATTCAACATGTTAAGCACTGATCTTAGAAAAGAAGTGCCCATCAGTTGGCCAAGCTTATTGGAAATTGTTTAGTGGGCATAGGTATTAATATATAGACTTTCATGATTATTATTATTATTATTATTATTATTATTATTATTATTATTATTAACTATTATTAATTATTATAATTATTACTATTAATTATTATTATTATTATTTATTAATTATTATTATTATTGTTAATTATTATTATTATTATTTATATTATTATTTATATTGTTGTTATTATTATTATTATTATTATTTATATTATTATTTTATTATTATTATTATTATTTATATTATTATTATTATTTATATTATTATTATTATTTATATTATTATTATTATTATTATTATTATTAATGTTGCTTTTATTATTATTGTATTATTATTATTATTATTATTTATGTTATTATTATTATTATTTATATTATTATTATTATTATTATTATTATTGTTGTTGTTGTTGTTGTTGTTGTTTTGGTCGCTTGGGAAGCTTCTCACAAGACTTTGAAGTACGTCTGTGGGAATTTGTGCCCGTTCAGTAAAAGAATGACAGCATTCGTATGACTGGGCGCTGATTGATCAGTCGATGTTCCGGTTCATCCAGCTCGCTCTGGTGTTCCAGGCTGAGAGAGAGGGAGCTGATGAATCCCAGCACGCCCAATGATTTTGGAGTGCGCGTGTGGGGATTTGTGCCTGTTTATTCAAAGCATGTCAAGCACTGATTTCACAGAGTTTGTTCGGTTCAGACGAAATGGTGACTTGAGATTTTTCTATGAAATGCAGTTTTATTTGTTCGGGGATTCATTTTCAGCCACCGCTTCAGCCTGATCAGGGTTGCTGTGCGTCCAGAGTCACGTGATGCGTAGCAACCTCGTACGGGACTCACAGTCTCGAATCCGTGTTATGAAAAGATGTCAGGAATCACGAGCCAGGATTTCTTTAGTTTGAGCAGTCGACTTCAGCTCTCATCCTGGTCAGGGTTGCGGTGGGACTGGGGTCTACCCAAAAACAGCTCGGAAATACACCCTGAATAGGGTGCCAATCCAATGCAGGGCATCACACAGCCATCCATTGTTTCATACACTTACACCTAGGGGAGATTTTTAGATCAGCCTGTCCAGAACGGGCACAAGTTCCCACAGGCATACTTTAAAGTCTCGTCTTTTCAGAAGAGCAGCTGACAAGCTCGTGGTCAGGCGTCCAAATACTTTTGGCCATGCAGTGTATATTATTTTATATTTACAGCCATCGGCACTCAGGTGGCGGGTTTGAATCTCAAATGTGCTATCAACCACCCAGGCTTCCACACAGGTTGGCTGTGTCTGAGGAAGGGAAAGCTTGGGCCACGCCCCTTTCCTTAGACATAGCCAATCATGTTTAAGGAAGTATGTAGACGCACGACCAGCCGGCAGCACCACTGGGGATTCGAACCCAGTACAGCTGATAGCCAAAAGTATTTGGACACCTGACCCGGAGCTTGTCGGACAACCCCTTTTTTAAAAAAAGGCTTCTCACAAGACTTTGAAGTACGTCTGTGGGGATTTGTGCCCATTCAGACAAAACACGACAGTATTTGATCGAGCAGTCGATGTTCCAATTTATTCCAGAGCTGTTAAACGAGTTTCCGACATGCCGTTGGATTCCGAGTGGTTTGGGAATTCCGTGGTGGATTTTGGGAATATTAAACCTCCCAAACTGAATCAGCGCTGAGTCACGGCGTCTCCGTCCACCGACCGGCCGGCGGCTTTAATATCCCGCTTCCTTTTTTTATCGATCGACAGCGGAAGTCTCTCTTCACATAACGAGGTCCCTGTGTGCGGCGAGACGTCCGGCCTGCGGTTGTGTCGCCACCGCCGCCGGCGTCTCCGGGGAGGCGTAAATCCGAGCGAGCCGGATTAGCGCTCACTGGGAGGAATACGTGTGAGTCAGGCTGCAGGATCTCGTTAGATGGATGATTCACGTCCATGTTCGGCTGCTTTGACCTTGCAGGGCAGAAACGGTTCGTTTCTTACTTTTGTGTGACCAGAAGTATGTGGACACGCAACCATGAGCTCGTTGGACGAACCGTTCCAAAACCGTGGGCATAAGTAGAGATCAGTGTCGGACTCTTTGAACCTGCCCGGTGCAGTGCAGGTGAAAAGAAGCGGTCGGTGCTGCACTCGTGTCGAAGGGGGACGTGTGTTAATCATGGGTCTCCTCAGTCAGGAGTGGAGGTCTGCAGCAGTATAGAAGAAGCGTAATCGGAAAATGTAATCGGGGAATGTAATCAGGGAATTGGATACGACTAAACTAGAGGGGAAATGCAAAGCAAAGAAGAGAGCTGCTAGAGAAGGAATTTTATTGTCCTGTACGCATCTTTATGTACAGTGTATCACAAAAGTGAGTACACCCCTCACATTTCTGCAGATATTTAAGTATATCTTTTCATGGGACAACACTGACAAAATGACACTTTGACACAATGAAAAGTAGTCTGTGTGCAGCTTATATAACAGTGTAAATGTATTCTTCCCTCAAAATAACTCAATATACAGCCATTAATGTCTAAACCACCGGCAACAAAAGTGAGTACACCCCTTAGTGAAAGTTCCTGAAGTGTCAATATTTTGTGTGGCCACCATTATTTCCCAGAACTGCCTTAACTCTCCTGGGCATGGAGTTTACCAGAGCTTCACAGGTTGCCACTGGAATGCTTTTCCACTCCTCCATGACGACATCACGGAGCTGGCGGATATTCGAGACTTTGCGCTCCTCCACCTTCCGCTTGAGGATGCCCCAAAGATGTTCTATTGGGTTTAGGTCTGGAGACATGCTTGGCCAGTCCATCACCTTTACCCTCAGCCTCTTCAATAAAGCAGTGGTCGTCTTAGAGGTGTGTTTGGGGTCATTATCATGCTGGAACACTGCCCTGCGACCCAGTTTCCGGAGGGAGGGGATCATGCTCTGCTTCAGTATTTCACAGTACATATTGGAGTTCATGTGTCCCTCAATGAAATGTAACTCCCCAACACCTGCTGCACTCATGCAGCCCCAGACCATGGCATTCCCACCACCATGCTTGACTGTAGGCATGACACACTTATCTTTGTACTCCTCACCTGATTGCCGCCACACATGCTTGAGACCATCTGAACCAAACAAATTAATCTTGGTCTCATCAGACCATAGGACATGGTTCCAGTAATCCATGTCCTTTGTTGACATGTCTTCAGCAAACTGTTTGCGGGCTTTCTTGTGTAGAGACTTCAGAAGAGGCTTCCTTCTGGGGTGACAGCCATGCAGACCAATTTGATGTAGTGTGCGGCGTATGGTCTGAGCACTGACAGGCTGACCCCCCACCTTTTCAATCTCTGCAGCAATGCTGACAGCACTCCTGCGCCTATCTTTCAAAGACAGCAGTTGGATGTGACGCTGAGCACGTGCACTCAGCTTCTTTGGACGACCAATGCGAGGTCTGTTCTGAGTGGACCCTGCTCTTTTAAAACGCTGGATGATCTTGGCCACTGTGCTGCAGCTCAGTTTCAGGGTGTTGGCAATCTTCTTGTAGCCTTGGCCATCTTCATGTAGCGCAACAATTCGTCTTTTAAGATCCTCAGAGAGTTCTTTGCCATGAGGTGCCATGTTGGAACTTTCAGTGACCAGTATGAGAGAGTGTGAGAGCTGTACTACTAAATTGAACACACCTGCTCCCTATGCACACCTGAGACATAGTAACACTAACAAATTACATGACATTTTGGAGGGAAAATGACAAGCAGTGCTCAATTTGGACATTTAGGGGTGTAGTCTCTTAGGGGTGTACTCACTTTTGTTGCCGGTGGTTTAGACATTAATGGCTGTATATTGAGTTATTTTGAGGGAAGAATAAATTTACACTGTTATATAAGCTGCACACAGACTACTTTTCATTGTGTCAAAGTGTCATTTTGTCAGTGTTGTCCCATGAAAAGATATACTTAAATGTCTGCAGAAATGTGAGGGGTGTACTCACTTTTGTGATACACTGTATATATGACAAGTAAAGGTGTTCCAAATTCTACATTCATAGGCACACCCAAAGGTGTTCATGATGGTCGAGGTGCTTCGTTAGGAGTGGGCGTGGCTGAATCACCTGATCTAATTAAGGCGTGCACATACTTTCCTCGTTCTTGTAGATTTGTTTGTTTTTGGAAGGCGAGGTGGTCCGGGCGTGTCCTGAGCAGTGAGGAATAAAGGTGTGTCAGGAGCGTGAGGTGTGTCGGGAGCCTTAATTTCTTTCTTTGATTCCGAGATCAAAGCAAACGCTCCTTTATTTTGCTTTGAAGTTTCTATCTGTAGTTTGTTTCTGCCGCTGATGTAAATAAGACGTTTTACGTATCTTTAACGTTGGCCGATCAGGACCGTCCGTACGCTCGGGGTGAAGGATTTTCTCGTTAGCCCCCCACGAAAGAGGCGTCTTGCTAAGCGAGTGGATTCCGGCTCTGATTCGTATCGTTCGAGGGCTCGGCTCCACTTTGACGGACGTTTAATCCGGCGGCTCCGGCGCTAACGATCTGGAGTGCGGACGTGTTAAACGAGCCGGCGTTTGAAAGACGACTTCAATTGTCTTTAAGCCCGTTAAGTGTTCGCCGTAAGCGGCGGTTATTAGCTACTTAAGCTGATGAAATATATTATTCATGCCTCACGCCGGCGTGAATCAGGAGGAATAACGAAACGGCTCCTGTCTCCGCCGCTCTGAGTCACGGAGAGGAATAAAGCCTCGCCGGTTAGCGTTTGTTATTGTTAGCATTATGGAGTGATTAGTCTTCGCGGTGTTCAAAGGATCGATAACCGTGTGAGCTCGTAGCTTAGCCTGGTACTGCGATGCTGTTCTAGCGTGCAGCTGAACGCAAATAATTATCGGAAATCGTTTTGTTTTGGTCGCTCGGGTGGCTCAGCGGTAAATTATGTTAGCGTGCTAGTGCCGGGACCCAGGGTTCGAATCTGCAGCAATGCTATCAGCCGGTAATAATAATAACATCAATAATAAACATTAATAATAATAATAATAATAATAATAATAATAATAACAATAATAATAATAACAACAAATGATAATAATAATAATTATAATGCATTATAAAAACAATCCGCAGCGGTGCTATCAGCCGGTCGGGCATCTATAATAATAATAATAATAATAACAATAACAATAACAATAATAATAATAATAACAATAATAATAATAATAATAATGCATTATAAAAACAATCCGCAGCGGTGCTATCAGCCGGTCGGGCGTCTATAATAATAATAATAATACAACACTAATAATAATAATAATAATAAATACAAAAATATATAAAGCAATCTGCAGCGGTGCTATCAGTCGGTAATAATAATAACATCAATAATAAACATTAATAATAATAATAATAATAATAATAAAAAAAAAATAATAATAATAATAATAATAATAATAATAAATACAAAAATATATAAAGCAATCTGCAGCGGTGCTATCAGTCGGTAATAATAATAACATCAATAATAAACATTAATAATAATAATAATAATAATAATAAAAAAAAAAAAAATAATAATAATAATAATAACAATAACAATAACAATAACAATAATAATAACAATAATAATAATAATAATAATAATAATAATAATAATAATAATAATGCATTATAAAAACAATCCGCAGCAGTGCTATCAGCCGGTCGGGCGTCTATAATAATAATAATAATACAACACTAATAATAATAATAATAATAATAATAATAATAATAAATACAAAAATATATAAAGCAATCTGCAGCGGTGCTATCAGTCGGTCGGGTGTCTACATACAGACAAGATCGACTATGTGTCTGTGTATATGTATAAACTGGTGCTGGTCATAAAATTAGAATTTCATGAAAAAGTTGATTTATTTCAGTAATTCCATTCAAAAAGTGAAACTTGTATATTATATTCATTCATTACACACAGACTGATAGTTTCAAATGTTTATTTCTTTTAATGTTGATGATTATAACTGACAACTAATGAAAACCCCAAATTCAGTATCTCAGAAAATTAGAATATTACTTAAGACCAATACAAAAAAAAAGGATTTTAGAAATGTTGGCCAACTGAAAAGTATGAAGATGAAAAGTATGAGCATGTACAGAACTCAATACTTAGTTGGGGCTCCTTTTGCCTGGATTACTGCAGCAATGCGGCGTGGCATGGAGTCCATCAGTCTGTGGCACTGCTCAGGTGTTATGAGAGCCCAGGTTGCTCTGATAGTGGCCTTCAGCTCTTCTGAATTGTTGGGTCTGGCGTATCGTATCTTCCTCTTCACAATACCCCATAGATTTTCTATGGGGTTAAGGTCAGGCGAGTTTGCTGGTCAATTAAGAACAGGGATACCATGGTCCTTAAACTAGGTACTGGTAGCTTTGGCACTGTGTGCAGGTGCCAAGTCCTGTTGGAAAATGAAATCTGCATCTCCATAAAGTTGGTCAGCAGCAGGAAGCATGAAGTGCTCTAAAACTTCCTGGTAGACGGCTGCGTCGACCTTGGACCTCAGAAAACACAGTGGACCGACACCAGCAGACGACATGGCACTCCGAACCATCACTGACTGTGGAAACTTTACACTGGACCTCAAGCAACGTGGATTCTGTGCCTCTCCTCTCTTCCTCCAGACTCTGGGACCTTGATTTCCAAAAGTAATGCAAAATTTACTTTCATCAGAGAACATAACTTTGGACCACTCAGCAGTCCTTATTGTCTTTAGCCCAGGCGAGACGCTTCTGACGCTGTCTCTTGTTCAAGAGTGGCTCGGCACAAGGAATGCGACAGCTGAAACCCATGTCTTGCATATGTCTGTGCGTGGTGGTTCTTGAAGCACTGACTCCAGCTGCAGTCCACTCTTTGTGAATCTCCCCCACATTTTTGAATGGGTTTTGTTTCACAATCCTCTCCAGGGTGCGGTTATCCCTATTGCTTGTACACTTTTTGCTACCACATCTTTTCCTTCCCTTCGCCTCTCTATTAATGTGCTTGGATACAGAGCTCTGTGAACAGCCAGCCTCTTTAGCAATGACCTTTTGTGTCTTGCCCTCCTTGTGCAAGGTGTCGATGGTCGTCTTTTGGACAACTGTCAAGTCAGCAGTCTTCCCCATGATTGTGTAGCCTACAGAACTAGACTGAGAGACCATTTAAAGGCCTTTGCAGGTGTTTTGAGTTAATTAGCTGATTAGAGTGTGGCACCAGGTGTCTTCAATATTGTACCTTGTCACAATATTCTAATTTTCTGAGATACTGAATTTGGGGTTTTCATTAGTTGTCAGTTATAATCATCAACATTAAAAGAAATAAACATTTGAAATATATCAGTCTGTGTATAATGAATGAATATAATATACAAGTTTCACTTTTTGAATGGAATTACTGAAATAAATCAACTTTTTCATGATATTCTAATTTTATGACCAGCACCTGTATACACTATATGGCCAAAAGTATTTTGACCCTGAGCATGTTGAATGTTCCAGTCTCACAAGAATTTGAAGTATGTCTGTGGGAATTTTTGCTTTTTCAATGCATTCAAAAGATCAGTCGATGTTCCGGTTCATCCCAGAGCTGTTGAGTGGGGCTGAGGTCGGGGCACAGGGGCGCAGTCATGCTGGAACAGGATGAAACTGTTGCTACATATGATTTCTATATGATTAATTTATGGGTGGCACGGTGGCTGAGTACTGGCACTGTCGCCTCTCAGCAGGAAGGTCCTGGGTTTGATTCCCAGGTGGAGTGATCCAGGTCATTACTATGTGGAGTTTGCATGTTCTCCCCGTGTCTGTGTGGGTTTTCTCCTGGTGTGTGTGTGTCCTGTGATGGACTGGTGACCTGTCCAGTGTGTTTGCTCTGTGATAAATAAAAAGAAGCAACCATGACCCTGACCAGAATAAAGCGGTGCTAAACAGACAATGATTGGATGAATAAATGATTTATCACAAAATACATACATTTAATAATTAGAAGGGGCGTCCCAATACTTTTGTCCGTATAGTGAAAATATATTCGCAGACTTTGACGTGATTGGTCCAGCTGCCGACGTTTTTTTTGCTGTTTTTAACATCTTGCACCGTTTCTGCAGCCGTAACCGTGACACGCGGCGTGAAAGTTCACGAGTCAAAGCGTCCATTGAGTTTGTGGAAAATCCTGTGCAGTGTTTTTCTCCGAAGTGCTGATTGAAGCCGACGGCACTAAACGTTTACAGCCGGGTTAACGACGCTCCTCCAGCTTCTCTCCTCGTTAGGAGTTCTTTATTCTGCCTGTTTTTGGTGATGTGGGATGTTTAATGTACCCATTGAAACCTGGTCCTTACATTAATGCAGCTATAGGGACAAAAGTATTGGTTAAGGTACTGGACTAGTAATCAAAAGGTCACTCCACTGTTGGGTCCTTGAGCAAGGCCCTTAACCCTCAATTGCTTAGACAATACAGCTGTACCTTGAAACTCGACGTCAGTCAGTTCTGAGTTTTAAAGACGTTGAGTTTCGAGGTATTTCTTCCCATAAGGATGTTTGTGAAACCTGTTAATGCGTCCATGGTCCCGTGGAGCTGCAGATATTTTAGTCTCATGTAAAATAATGAGGTTGTTTTTGACACTTAAACACTGAAAATAACACAAATATCATATAAACACACTGAAATACAATTACTAACAGTTACACATCAATAAAAATACAATAAAAGCTGCACTTTAGTTTTACTTCTTTATTGTTTCCTGACGCTTCTTGTTGGTGGAGATGATCGATCTTGGGATATCGTATTCCCTTCAGCACCGGCGCATTCACATGAGAAGTAACAAAACCGCTTCTGTGCCGCTGTGCCGTTATTTCCTATGAAGTGTGATGGCGGTGCACAAAACTTAGCGTGACTTATTGTAGTAAAACAGCGAGTGAGGAATGTGATTAGTGGAGGAACTTATGAGCAGTAATAATGAAGAGAAGTTTAGTGCTCCTGTCTCCTTCTTTTACTACATTAAACCACGTTAAGCTTTATTCTCAACCAGAAGCGTTTTAGACTCTGGGAGAAGCTGATTCTGATTCTCACCATTTCTCAGAAGCTGGAGCTGTAACACAAGTTTAAAAGTGAAACAGGGAGGAGAATCCAGATAAACACAGATACATGTGGAGCTGTAACCCTGGATCTGACGCTTATTCCACACTTGATGCAGGTTCAGCTCAGATTCACACGCTGAGGATGTTTTACCACACAGATCAACACAAACATCGAGTTTAAGGTACAAATTTCTCCACAAAGGGCGTAGAGGTTCAAAGATTCTGAGTTTAGGGGACGTTGAGATACAAGGTACCACGGTATACTGTCACAGTACTGTAAGTAGCTTTGGATAAAAGCGTCTGCTGAAAGTAAATGTAAATGTAATATCATCCACTTATCTGGGAGACTTTGGAGGGAATGTGTCTGTGGGAATTTGTGATCATTCATTCAATAGACTCAGTGTCTAGTGAGGTCAGGCGCTGATGGCTGATGTTGAACGAGAAGAGAAGTTCTGTGTAGAACAGCTGGAGCTCTTTTGCACAGTAGTCAAACCACAGCTTTATATATAGGAGGGGTGTCCACATACTTTTGACCACACAGTGGAGGTGTTGTGGGGTGGAGAGATTTTCGGAAGGAGGGGGGGGGGTGTCTGTTTAACGTCTCTGTCAGTGCCTCTGTCACCCCGCAGGCTCTGGTTACAGCGACCTGCGGTGTCTCCTGCTCGCGCCCCATTACAGGAGTGTTTGATGTGAGGGTCGAATGCGCCGGTGTTTTTATAGGATGGATCCTAAACGCTGGTGTTTAAAAGGCTGGATTCACCTACACCTGCTTACAGCAACAGAAAAAAACATCAATTTATTTATTAAGGCAGTAAAAACTTCAATTAATTATTTTTAAGGCAGTAAATACATCAACTAATTATTTTTTTAAATAATAATTTATGTTGCGCCATACCTTTTTCTTCAATAAATTAATGTATATTTTTTAATTACGTTAATTAATTTATTTTTATATGTTTTTATTAAATTAATTTTTTATTTTGCTTTTTTAAATTTAATAATTTATTCCTGTTTTATGTAATATATTTATTTTTGTTTTTTATTAAATTAATTAATATATTTATTCTTCCTTTTTAATAAACTAATTTATTTCTATTTTTAAAATAAATGATTTATTTATTTATTTTCAATTAAAGTATTCCCTTTTATTAAATTAATCAATTAGTTTATTCTAGTTTTTTTATTAAATTAATTCATTTATTTATTCTTGTTTTTATTAAATTAATTAATGTATTTATTTATATTTGTTTTTATTAAATTATTGTATTTATTTTTGTTTTTATTTAATTAATAAATTTGTTTATTCTTGTTTTGTAATAAATTAATTCATTTATTTATTCTTGTTTTTATTAAATTAATTAATTAATTCATTTATATTTGTTTTTATTAAATTAATTAATTTATTCATTTATATTTGTTTTTATGAAATTAATTATTGTATTTATTTATACTTGTTTTTTAATTCATTTAATAAATTATTATTTATTACATTCAACATTTTTTCACTTAATCCATACATTAACTACATCAGACTTAATCAATACAGACTTAATCAACAGCAGAGGTCTCCAGTGATGAGGAACCCTGTTTTAGCCATCGTCCCTTCCCCTACAGACACACGCCCATTTGTGTGTCTGTGTAGGCGCCCTGTCGGCTGATAGCAGAACTGAGATTGAAACTCAAGAATCTCTACCATGTAATTTTAAATTAATAAACAAAACAAAGTGTAAATAAATAAAAGCTGGTTGTTGTTCCTCATATGTTACTGTGATGGTTTGAAATGAGCCGTTTGTAGCCGCTCGTGTATTTAAGTGCTATTACAGGCTAATCCAGCCGCCACTCCACGACGCCCCTCGATGGCTGATGAGAGCGTTTTGTTATTATTACGGCGTGACGTTCTCACTTTCCCACGCTAAAGTAAACAGCGACTGAACTGCCCTCGTACTCAGAGCCCTTCACGTCCATTACAGCTAATTTCATAAATAAACGCGCCTCATTTGTTCCTGCGCTCTACAGAAACGCACCATCGGGAGCCACGCCGGGACAGATCTGTGCGGTTACGCTCACGCCGGGACACGCCGGCTCTCGTAATCTGTATGGTTCTGCTCACGCCGAGCTTCACGCTGATACCAGAGGTGAGAAATGGCAGGAGCTTCTCAGAATATTGATGTGAGGAGAATGAAAGGCTGGAGACTAATAAGATGGAGGCAGTGGCCCCCGCTGATGGAGAGCTAATATCCTCCCCTGGTGCCCGGCCCGTCTCGAAGGACGTCTCTTTAAAAGAGAAAAAGAATAACGTACAAGGGGGCAGCGAGTGGCATGGTGCCCTCAGACGCTCGGCTGCTGATTACTCAGTTCTACCACTGACTGTAAATGTTCTCACACAGTAATGCTGCTCTCAGGTGTGGAGAGGCGCTTATAGTGCCAGGGGGGATGGGGTGGTTTAAGGATGTTGGTACCTTACAGAATGTATCTGGGCATGACGTTGATGTTTTATTATGGTTGTGAGAGCTTTTATGATTATTAATTATTATTATTATTATTATTATTATTAATTATTATTATTTGTTATTATTATTATTATTATTATTAATTTTAATTATTAATTTATTATTTATTATAATTATTAATTATTATTAATAATAATAATAAATAAATGAATAAAAACAGGAATAAATAATTTAATACAAACAAATTAAAAAATTAAAAAAACTGAAATAAATAAATTATTAAAAAACAGGAATAAATAATTAATGTAATGAAAACAGGAATAAATAATAAATGTAATAAAAAAAGAAAAAAACTAATAGAAAATTAAGTAATTAAAAAAACAAGAATAAATGAATTAATAACTAAATAAACAGAAGTAAATTAATTAATGTAGTAAAACTAATAAATAAATAAATAAATAAAGCAGAAATAAATAATAATAATAATTATAATAATAATAAAGATAGTAACAATAAAGGTAATAATAATAATAATAATAATAATAATAGTAATAATAATAACAATAATAATAATAATAAATAAAACTATTACTACTACTACTAATAATAATAATAATATTAATAATAACAATAATAACAATAATAATAATAAAGGTAGTAATAATAGTAATAATAATAGTTATAATAATAGTAATAATAATAGTAATAATAGTAATAATAATAATAATAACAATAATAATAATAATAAATGAAACTATTACTACTACTACTACTAATAATAATAATATTAATAATAACAATAATAATAATAATAATAATAAAGGTAGTAATAATAGTAATAATAATAGTTATAATAATAGTAATAATAATAATAGTAATAATAGTAATAATAATAATAATAATAATAATAATAATAATAATAATAATATTTTGAGTTTTTCTTAAATTACTTTGTCACAAAAAATAATTAAAATGAAGACTGACAGGACAAACATGTTTCAGACAAACATTTGTAATCTTTATTCTTTAGCTGTACTTTATAATTTTGACGTCTTTAAATCCATCAGTTTTTGTTTATTTGATATAAAATGCTCTGGATCGGATCAGAAGATAAATCATGTGTGTTCATTGTTTATGGAGGAAGGAGGACGTGTAGAGGAGGACGCGGGTGAGATAATGGCGCCCCGTGTGAGGATTTTTCTCTCTCTGAGCGCTTATTCATTATTTTAGGCGTGGCAGCCTGTGACTGATGGGACAGTCGTGGTACCACCTCAATTTTCTCTTCTGTTATTGTGTCCTGCTTTTATTTCTCTTTTACCAAAACCGCTTCAGATATACGAGAATAAAATCCTGTGTGATAGTCTGAGGAAGAAATGATAGGCTATAAACAACCTCTACTGTTCAGGAGTGTGTCTGTGGGGATTTGTGCCTGCTCAAATCTGAGAACATTGAGAAAGCATTCATCCTGAAGTTGTTTAGGGGTCGAGGTCAGATCTCACACCAAACTTAGCATATTGTTTATTTCATATTAATAATTTTATATACCTTTAAGAAGCGGGGTGTGGCTGCAACGTTGGGCCCCTGAGCAAGGCCCTTAACCATCATTTGCTTGGATTGTGTTCTGTCACTGTTTGATAACAGCGTCTGCTAAACGCCCGGACTGGAATGTAAACGTAGCGTGCTCTGGACAGACGCGTGCGGAGGAGTGCGGCGGTTTATATGAGGTCACGTGACCACAGCCGCGCTTGTTTTCAGCTGCTCTGCCAGTCTGTTTACATCTGGCAGTGCCAGCGTACGTGGCACGCTAACGGAGGCGAGCGGCACGTCCCACATGGCGGAAAAACACGAGGTTAGGAAAGCAACTCGCTGCCAGGAAGAAGAAGCTTCATCAGACTCAGACGAGCTTCTGTTCAAAAGTATTCGGTCGCCTGTTCCGTCTCCAATCCGAAGAGTTCCAGCGCTCGCTTACTTACTCTTCGTTTGATACGAGGTGGTAAAAGCCTCTTCCTTAGAACACTCTTCCTCAAAACACTCTTCATTAGAACACTTCCTTAGAACACTCTTCCTCAAAACACTGTTCCTCAGAACACTCTTCCTAAGAACACTCTTTCTCAGAACACACATCTTAAAAACACTCTTCCTCAGAACACTCTTCCTCAGAACACTCTTCCTCAGAACACTCTTCTTTAGAACACACTTCCTATGAACACACTTCTTAAGAACACCCTTCCTCAACACTTTTCCTAAGAACACTCTTCCTCAAACACTCTTCCTCAAAACACTCTTCATAAGTACACACTTCCTCAGAACACTCTTCCTAAAAACACTCTTCCTAAACCACTCTTCCTAAGAACACTTTCAAAGAACATTCTTCCTTAGAACACTCTTCCTGAGAACACTTCCTCAGAACACTCTTCTTTACATCACTTCCTAAGAACACTCCTCCTCAGAACACTTTTCCTAAGAACACTTTTCCTCAAAACACTCTTCCTCAGAACACTCTTCTTTAGAACACTCTTCCTCAGAACACTCTTCTCTTTCTATGAACACTCTTCTTTAGAACACTTTTCTTTAGAACTCTCTTCCTCAGAACACTCTTCCTCAAAACACCCTTCCTAAAACACTCTTCCTAAGAACACACTTCCTCAGAACACTCTTCCTAAAAACACTCTTCCTAAAACACTCTTCCTAAGAACACTTCCTCAGAACACTTTTCCTAAGAATATTCTTCCTTAGAACACTTTTCCTCAGAACACTTTTCCTAAGAATACTCTTCCTTAGAACACTTTTCCTCAGAACAATATTCCTCAGAACACACTTCCTTAGAACACTCTTCCTAAAAACACTCTTCCTCAGAACACTCTTCCTAAAAGCACTAGCTTACTTACTCTTCGTTTGTTGCTGTTTAAAGCTCTTTGCTATCTTGGTTTACTGCTTCCGATTCCTCTCACGAATCGACTCCTTCCGTGAATCAACTCCAGGAGTCGACTCCTCACCCTAAGGGCGCATTCACATGACCCAGTTTGCCGCTGACTTTATCAAAGCTCCTCCAATGAGACGAACTGTTTGATACCGTACGAACAACGCTTATAAATAACACTCTTGCTAGTATCTAATAAGCGTGTTACCCTCGTGAAAAAGTAATCACCCCCCTTAGGACCTGGTTGTGTCCTCGACCTCCAGTTCCAGTCCAGATATGTGCACGAGTAAGCATGTGTTGCACCCGTGATGAATTGGCACCCAGTCCCGGATGTGATCCTGCCCCGCACCCGACCATCAGCTTGTCGGACGTCCCAAAAAAAACCCGAAATGCTGATAAATGTGACACAAGACCTAGAAGTGTATCTGTGGGAATTTGTGCCTATTCCTTTATAAAGATGACATATTGAGTAATTAAGGGCCCAACAGTGGCATCTTGCAGCAGTGGGGCTCGAACCAACAACCTTTTAAATACCAGCCCAAAAAAGCCTCAGTCGATGTTCCCAAAGTTGCTCTCCCTGTGCTTTAAACCGAGCTTGCACAGCCATGCCGGAACAGGAACGGACCTTCCCTAAATTGTCGCTGCAGAGTCGGAAGCATATATTGTTTTCCCTTTGCATCTCTGATTTATTACAGCTGTTAGCGACTGTTAGCGACTGTTACGGATGTTTGTTGTCAGCTGGACAAGGAAATAACCGCCAGCGCTGATTTAGAATGATGAGTGGGATTAGCTGAGCGCCCCCCGCTGGTCGGCACGTCCGGCCGTACGTCTGTAATTAAATCATAACGGAGGTGAATTCTTCATCGTGTGAGCGTGAAATACGGAACACGGCGAGACATTAATCTGACGCCGCCGCCCATTAAAGCGTAATCGGCTCGCAGCTGCTCTCATTTCCGCCGCTGATTACGCCGAGCGCCGGGTGGCGTGTCAGACGACCTCGAACGGAGCCGCTCCCGGGTCCACTCCGCTCACCGCTCTGACCCCCGACCCGCCACAGATTGGCTGTTAGATCGAGGCGGGACGGCGTCCCCTGTGCATGCCGGGGTCCGTCCGCTAAATCGGGTCAAAATCTGGAAGCGTGCCAGAGCTTATTCCGCATCGTTCGCGACGTGACATTTCGGATACGGCGCGGACTCCGGACGCGCTCCCTAATGGGCGTGTTCGGTCACGGTTAATCACGAAGCACCGGCGTTGGAATGAAGGAAAGAAGAAAGCAATTTAGGGAAGACGGATATATCCAAGCTTCTGGGCCTCTGAAGCAGTTATTTTTCACAGCGCGGCGAGTTCCGAGGAACAGAACAATTGGTTCCGGGTTCCAGAATTGATCAAAAATATCAAAAATAAATTAAATAAATAAATAACTAATAAACAATTAAAATAAATAAATAATATAATAAAATTAATAAATAAATAATAAAATAAATAAATAATAAAATCTATCTATAAATGAATGAATGAATGAATAAAATGAAATTAATGAATAAATAAATATAAATAAATAAATAAATAATTACAATAATAAACAAATAATAAAATAAGTAAATAATAAAATAAACAAATAACAAAATAAATAAATAATAACATAAATAAATAAATCAGGTCACATTTCGCTCTCTGTGTGGTTTCTTTTTGGGTCATAGAAGCACCAAGAATCCAGAGATGCCGACATCACCCCACTCACACAGCCTGGAACCCTCGGGCCCCGGTCTATCTCACCCATCGGCCCCATCCTCCCGGAATCATGAATCTAACGCGATCATGTCTCCTCCTCGACTGTCAGCAGCTTAATAAGGATGATAAGCAGGTCGGTATAATTACGATCCGCTGAAATCATTGTAACGAGAGGCTAAACGATTAGCTGTACTTTTAATTAGCCGCCGCCGCAAATTAATAATCGCTGCCTGAATCAGCGGCTCTGTTGTGGCTGCCGCAACGTTCTAATGACGGAGCCGCGGGTTCGCGCTCATTACGCTTCTCTACGGGAGGCTTTCCTGGGCGGGTTGGTGACGGGCGGGGGAAGTTGGGGGGTTAAGGGTGAAGGACTCAGGATAAGATTACATTTATTCATTTTTATTCTGGTTTTTGTGTTGTTGTTTTTTTGAGAATAAAAATTATTTTAACAATAAAATCCAGATTATTATGAGAATAAAATCAAAATTATTTTGAGAATAAAAACTAAATGATTTAAGAATAAAATCCAAAGAATTTTTTTTGAGAATAAAAGCCAAATTATTTTGAAAATAAAATCTTAATTATTTTCAGAATAAATACAGACAATTTTGAGAATAAAAAATTATAATAAACATTATTTCAAGAATAAATTCAAAATTACTTTTAGAATAAAAACAAGTAATTCTAAGAATAAAATCAAAATTATGTTGAAAACAAAAGCCTAATCATTTTAATAATAAAAACTGATTATTATGAAAAGAAAATCCAAATTATTTTACGAATCAAATCCAAATTATTTTGAGCATGAAATCCAAATAATTTTAAGAATAAAATCCAAATAATTTTAAGAATTAAATCCAAATTATTTTGATAATAAAATCCAAATTATTTTAAAAATAATATCTAAAATAATTTGCAAATAAAAATCAAATTATTTAAAAATAAAAACTAAGTTTTTCAAGAATAAAATCCTAACTATTTTGAGAATAATATCCAAATTATTTTCAGAATAAAAATTCATTATTTTGGGAATAAAATCAAAATCTTTTTTTAAAATAATATCTAAAATATTTTGCAACTAAAATCCAAATTATATTTATATTAAAATAAATTATTTTTAGAATAAAATCAAAAAAAAATTAAGATTAATATTAAAATTATTTTTAGTATAAAATCTTAATTATTTTTAGAATTAAATCCAAATAATTTTGAGAATACAATCCAGCTCCTGCTGTAGGGGTTTGTTGGCACATGTGCCAGTCCCTGAGTATTTTCGGGGTGAGGCGGTGCTGAGGCTCCCTGTGTTCAGGATCTATCGGTCATCAGTTACCTGACATGAACGTAACTGACGACTAACCGTCACCATGTTCAGGGACCGGACGTCAGTCTCCGCCTCTCGGTCGCCTCTGTTTACCCCCCATCTTCCCCCCTCAGACCCTGTGAAGGCGCTCCTGTCACCTCCGGCCACGCCCTCGTTTTTCTTGGCCACCGCCACGCCACAGCCTTTCTGCAATAATTTGATGATGGATTGGACGCGGCGTAAAAGCGGGACGCCCCCCGAGGAGCGAGCGGGATGATAGCAAGGGCAGATCGAGAACAAACTTATTTCAGTGTTTCGGCTGGCGGTGCCATCCATCACTCTCTGCCAGCCGGACCGGCGGGTCGCTCGGGTGTCCAGAGAGTCTGAAATACCGCACTGTCGGCAGAACAGCCTCCAATCTGCAGGGCCAAAAGTATCCGGACGCCTGACCGTGAGCCTGTCGGACGTCCTGTTCCAAAAACAAACAGGATTAAAATAGAGCGACCTCTGTGTGACCTTTTCAGCTAGAACAACAGCCGTCAACAATCGTCTGTCAGTCTGTGGGAATTTGTGCCCGTTCAGTCAAAAGATGACAGCAAGGCGCAGTCATGCTGGAAAAGGAAAAGGGCCTTCCCTAAACTTTGCAGAATCCAAGATTTATTAGTAACTGTTGTGGCTAAAACACATGAAATCAAAAATTAGACGGGGCGTCCCAATTCTTTTGACATTACAGTGTGCGCACGGGCTCGACCCCATAGGTAGTCGCTCATGCTATAGCTGATGCATTCTGGGTAAAACTGCTGTCTGATACAGGAACCCGTAGGGCGTGGCGTGACTCTTTGTTTACAGTACAGCTCTCTGAGACTCCGCCGCTGGTTGGTGTAAAGAAGCGGCCGCAGACTTGATAAAGGAAGCAGCTGCTAGTCTGTGGCTCTGTTTGGCCAGTGTGTGGGTGCTGCAGGGGGGCAGAGGAAGTGTGGATTAAATTCTCTTATTTGAGCTTAAACGAGTAGGTGAGTTCAGGGTGTGTTCCTACGACTGCAAAAGTAATTTTTCTAATAAAAACCAAATTATTTGGAGAATACAATCCAGTCCCCTGTGTCCTCACTGTGCCAGTTTGGGTTTTGTTTTTGTGAACATGAACAGAAATGCTTTGTGTTTCCTGTATTTGGGTTGATATTTTCTGGGGTCCCTTTATCAGAGGAATTCTCCCTGAGGCCCCGGGGCCCGATCCCTCTCGCGCTGTCACATCTTGCTAAGCGTCTTCTCTCCGTCTGCTTGGCATCAGCTCGGCGCTGTTAGACAGATAAGAGCTTCTCTGGCGTCGTTATAAGCCGGCGGCGTTTCAGCGACGATTCCTCTCTCTGATCGTCTCTGACCGCTCTGTCCGTCTCTCGTCTCTGACCATCTCGTCTCTGTCTGTCTCTGATCGCTCTGACTGTCTCTCGTCTCTGTCCGCTCTGTCCGTCTCTGATCGCTCTGACCATCTCGTCTGTGTGTCCGTCTCTGATCACTCTGACCGTCTCTCGTCTCTGACCGTCTCGTCTCTGTCTCTGATCGCTCTGACCGTCTCTCGTCTCTGACCGTCTCGTCTCTGTCTCTGATCGCTCTGACCGTCTCTCGTCTCTGTCCGCTCTGTCCGTCTCTGATCGCTCTGACCATCTCGTCTGTGTGTCCGTCTCTGATCACTCTGACCGTCTCGTCTCTGTCTCTGATCGCTCTGACCGTCTCTCGTCTCTGTCCATTCTGTCCGTTTCTGATCGCTCTGACCGTCTCGTCTGTGTGTTCGTCTCTCCACAGCCATTACGAGCAGGACCGCTCGGTGCTTAAGAAGAAGGAGTGGGAGCGCCGCACACAGGAAGTTCAGCAGGACGAGGATTTGTTCTCCACCGGATTCAATCTGTTTGGGGAGCCGTACAAGGTGAGGTAACGACCAGGGTCTGAGGTGCTGTGTATTGTGCTGATTCACCGCTTTACTGCTCTGTTTTTACAGCTCGCTGCTGCACTCAAAGTTTAATCTGACATGTTTGCATATTTTGTACTCCATCTGACCTCCAATAAGAAACGTTTGGACACCCCTGACTTTGAGCCACTGACTACATTTCCCAGACTCCTTGTTCTGCCTTGTTTATCTTTTACACATGATTTTAAAAATTAAAATCCAAATTATTTAGATGATTAAATCTAAATACTTTTAAACATAAAATCCATATTATTTGAGGATGAAATCCATTTTTTATAATAAAATCCAAATAATTTAAAGAATAAAAATCCAAATTATTTTAAAAAATAAAATCCATATTTTGAGGATGAAATTCAAAATTTTTATGGTAAAATTCGAATTATTTTAAGAACAAAATCCAAATTATTTAGAGAAAAAAATAAAAAAATTTTGAGTATAAAATGATTTTGAGAATAAAAACCAAATAATTTTAAATTAAAACCAAATTATTTTCATAATAAAATCCTAATTATTTTGAGAATAAAAACCAAATGATTTTTAGAATAAAAAATTATTTAGAGAAAAAACACATTTTTAGTATAACATTTTATTTATTTTGGGAATAAAATCCATAAAAACAAAATATTTTGAATAAATAAACAAATAAAAAATAAAAAATAAATAAAACCAAATTATTTGGAAAAATAATGTAACCCAAAGAATTTTGAAATAAAATGTAAAATATATTTAAAAATAAAAAATTTCAAATAATTTTGAGAATAAAATCCAGTCCCTTGGACCCACACTGTTCCAGGTTGTTTTTTGTGAACAGGAACAGAAATGCTTTGTGTTTCCTTATCATTTACATTTTACATTTACATTTTCGGCATTTAGCAGACGCTCTTATCCAGAGCGACGTACAGAAGAGCTTCCATAGTGAACATTACATTACTCTACAGTAGTTTAAGTAACACCAGTCCAAGAACACAAATCTGCTGAAGCCCTGTTAGAACCAAAGTGTTTTTGTTTTTTTTGCAGGAGATGAATAAGAGTGTTAGTAAGTAAGTACAAGTCAGCTTAAGTGCTTAGTAAAAAGGTGATGAAGGTTTTTAATCGTTTTTTAAAGACAGCGAGAGACTCAGATGTTCGGACAGACAGGGGAAGCTCGTTCCACCACTTGGGCGCTAGAACAGAGAAGATCCTTGATGCTCGTCTTCCTCTAGTCCTGGGTGGAGGATCAAGTCGAGCGAGACTGGTGGCTCGGAGGTTGCGCGGTACAGAGCGGGGTTTGATTAGTCCTTGAAGGTAGCTTGGGGTCCATTTTTGGCTTTGTAAGCGAGCATCAGTGTTTTAAACTGAATGCGTGCAGCTACAGGAACAATTTAGGAACACATCAGAAAGAAAGCATGTTCCTAGTACTAGTGTAACGGTAGTGCATTTATTTATGGACAGAAGCATCATCAGCTGTACGTCTGGGAACCAGCGCCGTATTTAGAGGTCAGAAGTTTACATACACGCCAAACAAACGCGTCTTTGTCAAAAAAAATAGGGAAAATAAATTCTTGGGAAAGAAAACGTACGTCATGTGTTCACGTCCCTCACGGTTCAGCAGACTTCTAATTCACCCCAGACCTGATGCTTATCTGGAGGTTTTCTGATCACGTCTCAGCGTCTGAACTCGTTTTCTCTGAGCGTGAGGTGGGTGACCTTCATCCGACCTTGGCACAAAAATCACGCTTTCATTTATTTTGGAAAAGTATCGGGACGCCCAGTTCTAATTCCTGAACTCACGTGTTTCAGCCACAGCAGTTACTGACCGGTGTGATAAATCAACGATATACAGGAAATTATGTGTTCTAACCTCACAGAAACAGTTTAAGGAAGGACCTTTGTAGTTCCAGCATGACATGAAGAAAAGCTCGGATTAAGGAAACTCCCTCAGCCTCGCTCAGCAGCTCTGGGATGAACTGGAACATCAACTGATCAATGAGTGGTCAAACCGCTGCTTGTGATCATACCTACTTAGACCTACTTTGGACCTACTTGGACCTACTTGGACCTACTTTAGACCTACTTTAGACCTACTTGTACCTACATTAGACCTACTTGGACCCACTTTAAACCTACTTGGACTAGGGCTGCACGATATATCGTTTCAGCAGCGTCATCGCGATGTGTGCATGCGCAATAGTCACATCGCAGGACGTGCAGTGTCACTTAATGCAAATTAAATCAAATTCGTCATGCTACAACTTTTTTGCTGCCTGACACAAAACGAAAATTCACACTGTTCTCATTTTCCATGACGTATCTACCAGAGGCAGATTTTATCTGCCCGGTTTCATTTATTTTACTCCAGTATTAGATGCATGGAGTTGCTGTTGCTGTTTGTTGGGAGTGACATGCAGTTTCTGCGTGCACCGCTAAAGCGCCCCCGCCCCCACTAGTCATTCACCACAGAGTGAAAATGAGCGAGCAACAGGAGAAAAAGACCGAAAGTGAAGATTTGGTTGCAAAACGAAAATCAACGTCAGATATATGGAATTATTTCGGCTACAGAAAGGATGACGTTGACCAAAAACAGGTATTTTGCCGACAGTGCCTTGCAGTTGTTGCCACAACACAAGGCAACACAACTAATTCGTTTGACCATTTAAACCGGCACCACAGAGCTCTGTATGACGAGTGCAAAGCCAGATCTGGATGCTATCCAACGCAAAAAACGCTTTCGGATGCCTTTTCCAGTGTTTCACCATATGAGAGAGGTTCCAAACGACAGACAGAAATCAGACAGAAATCAGTGATGCAACTTTTCACCTTGTGAAAGACATGGTGCCGGTTAACACAGTTACCAAAGAGGGTTTTAAAAACATGATTCAGTCTCTTGATAAGCGGTATGTAATACCATCACGCACGTATTTTTCTCAAGTTGCCATCCCCGAGTTGTACGAGAAATGCAATATAAGTTTAATATAGCTTTAAATTTATAATATAGCTTTACGTTTTATAGCAAACTGCATTTATTTTAAGTTGTACTTATGTATACCACTCAGGGGACCGATGTATAGCTGCTCTTTTATTTGTATAGTTTTATTTTAATGATGTTTACTACTTCAAGAGGTTTTGATTGTGAAATAAAATGTTAAATGACCCATTTTGTCAATCATGTTAATTTCCTCGTGATATTGAAGCTTTCTTAGTTTAATGCTCGGTTTCAACCGAGTACAAAGATGTAACTTGCCGTAATCTCTTGTATCCCTTGTAGGCATCACCCTTTTTCACAGATGAGCCCCTTATTTAGAGTAAGATACATGCATTATTAATATTACTAATAATGTGGTGAAAATTCCTGCATTTTTTTAATATCACAATATCGTGCAGCCCTAACTTGGACCTACATTAGACCTACTTGGACCTACATTTAGTGTACATTAGACCTACCTGGATCTACTTGGACCTACTTAAGACCTATGTGAACCTACATGTATTACATGTAACATTGTACTTACAGGGGTTGGACAAAATAACTGAAACACCTGTCATTTTAGTGTGGGAGGTTTCACGGCTAAATTGGACCAGTCTGGTGGCCAATCTTCATTAATTGCACATTGCACCAGTAAGAGCAGAGTGTGAAGGTTCAATTAGCAGGGTAAGAGCACAGTTTTGCTCACAACATTATGTTGCACACAACATTATGGGTGACATACCAGAGTTCAAAAGAGGACAAATTGTTGGTGCACGTCTTGCTGGCGCATCTGTGACCAAGACAGCAAGTCTTTGTGATGTATCAAGAGCCACGGTATCCAGGGTAATGTCAGCATACCACCAAGAAGGACAAACCACATCCAACAGGATTAACTGTGGACGCAAGAGGAAGCTGTCTGAAAGGGATGTTCGGGTGCTAACCCGGATTGTATCCAAAAAACATAAAACCACGGCTGCCCAAATCACGGCAGAATTAAATGTGCACCTCGACTCTCCTGTTTCCACCAGAACTGTTCGTCGGGAGCTCCACAGGGTCGATATACACGGCCGGGCTGCTATAGCCAAACCTTTGGTCACTCGTGCCAATGCCAAATGTCGGTTTCAATGGTGCAAGGAGCGCAAATCTTGGGCTGTGGACAATGTGAAACATGTATTGTTCTCTGATGAGTCCACCTTTACTGTTTTCCCCACATCCGGGAGAGTTACGGTGTGGAGAAGCCCCAAAGAAGCGTACCACCCAGACTGTTGCATGCCCAGAGTGAAGCATGGGGGTGGATCAGTGATGGTTTGGGCTGCCATATCATGGCATTCCCTTGGCCCAATACTTGTGCTAGATGGGCGCGTCACTGCCAAGGACTACCGAACCATTCTGAAGGACCATGTGCATCCAATGGCGGTGCCGTGTATCAGGATGACAATGCACCAATACACACAGCAAGACTGGTGAAAGATTGGTTTGATGAACATGAAAGTGAAGTTGAACATCTCCCATGGCCTGCACAGTCACCAGATCTAAATATTATTGAGCCACTTTTGGGTGTTTTGGAGAAGCGAGTCAGGAAACGTTTTCCTCCACCAGCATCACGTAGTGACCTGGCCACTATCCTGCAAGAAGAATGGCTTAAAATCCCTCTGACCACTGTGCAGGACTTGTATATGTCATTTCCAAGACGAATTGATGCTGTATTGGCCGCAAAAGGAGGCCCTACACCATACTAATAAATTATTGTGGTCTAAAACCAGGTGTTTCAGTTATTTTGTCCAACCCCTGGGTACATCGAGATATCTAAAACTCAGACCTGAAACTAAGAAAGAGGAAAGTAAGCTTGAATGACTCTCGATTTCTACCTATCTGCTGTCAGTGTTACAAAACAGGAACTTTTTACCTGGGCTTAAATTTTCTGGTGTGCCTTGCCTTGTGGTCTGGTCCTGTGCACCGCTTCTACGAGTAGCAGCTACAGCTGGCTAATCTCCCAACGCGCACGATGTTAAGTTATTCCGTCAACCAACTGATGAAACTTAACAATTACACTACTCCATCGTGTTTATCATTATTAAAACAACTTGGCCAAAATTATGGAACGCACTACCCAACTTTTTAAGATCTGCAGATTCTGTAGATTCTTAAAAAAAAAAAAAACAACAGCAACTAAAGACTTATCTTTTCAAGGAGGCATTTGTTTGATGTTAAAAGATGTTAAATGAATTGTGTGTGTGTGTGTTTGTGTATTTTATCTCATGTAATGTTTTTGTGTGTTTTATTATGTAGATGAGTGTGTATATTTTGTCAAGTAATGTTTTTGTAAAGCACTTTGTGATTCTTATCTGTGAAAAGTGCTATATAAATAAATTTTACTTACTTACTTACTTACTTACTTGAACCTACTTTAAACTTGCTTGGGCCTACAGTACATAAGATCTACTTGGACCTACTTTAAACCTACTTTAGACCTACTTGGACCTACTTGGTGCTAAATCATGCTAAATCAAGACGCTTCTTCTTTCCCCAGTGAATATCTGAGCGTTTGGTTTAGTAAAGATCACCCGCTTCCTACGCCGAGTCAAACGCTTACGGCTATTGAGGAGCGGATTCGGGGAGGGAGCAGGACGGCCGGGACGCCGGGTTTCATGATGCTAATGTAAAAGACATTAAAGCACAAAATGACCCATGAAAAGGAAATGTGCTAGCCTCTCGTCTATGCTAAATACGCTCCTGGCTATGCTAGCTACTAGGATTTGTGCTTTTATTTGACAGGGACCGTGTAGAAATGCTAATAGGCGCATTATCAAAGAGAATTAGTGCCAAGCTGCGCTGAGAGGGGTGCAGGACGAGGGCACTTGGGTTCTCAATGGGGTTCTTTGTTTGCGGATCCGGAGTGTGGTGCTTTCGACCAAGGGCGTAATGCCAAAAGTATTCGGACACCTGACTGTAAAACAAAGGTATTACACTTCTCACAAGACTTTGTAGTACAATGACTGTGGGAATTTGTGTCCGTTCAGTCAAAAGATGACAGCATTTGCACAACTGGGCACTGATTGATCAGTTGATGTTCCGGTGCATTTTAGAGCTGTTCAGTAGGGCTGAGGTCAGGGCTCTGTGCAGGACGCTGGAGTTTCTGGAACAGGAAAGGGCCTTCCCTAAACTGATGCTGCAAATATGGAAGTATTTGATATACATTTTCCTTTATATCATTGATTTATTCAGACCTCCACTCCTGACCGAGGAGAGTCGTGACTAATACACGCTCCCTCCGAGACGTGTGCAGTACCGACCGCTTCTTTTCACCTGCATCGGTTCATACAGAGATCCGTATAGCGCACAGAGTCATGCACTGATCTGGAACATGCTGGAACAGGAAAGGACCTGGAAGCATATAATTTGATGTTCGATATTTAGAAGGGGCGTCCAAATACTTTTGGCCATGTAGTGTAGCTCTTTTGGCTCCTAATTTCCCCTAATTTTGTCATTTCCGATTCCCAAATTTGAACCTGCTGCCACTTGCACAATCCCGATCTAATCAAAGAGAGCCAGGTCACTGCATGGCACGTCCTCTTCCGATACACGTCCAGTCAGAGGGCAGTTCTTATCACCTGCCAGTGTTGGGTTCCTATAGAGAGCCGTATAGCGTACGGAGAGCCACGCTAAGCTTCAACTGAGCACAAATAAATAAATAAAATAAAACGCTTGAACGGAAAGTGATGGATGATCGCATTGCAGTGGGTGTACAGCAATGAACCTCCTTCTCCTTGACAAGGCGCCGGCTTGTGTCGCCCCGCCACGGGATCTTGGCGGTTTTGGACTAGACGGCAAAAATGATCCACCAGGACGTCTAAATTTCCAGCAGAACGCAGCGAGACCCTTGCACAGCCCGGATCTGTCGCCGAGCTTCAGGTCCCTGCGAAGGTTCGATAATTCCACCTTCAGACCTGCGATGACGTGTGGAGGCAGGAAGAGAAAACAGCGGCGCTCGGCTCGGCCTTTACTGCTCCCGGACGAGCGATCGATAGCGACTCAAATGAGCAAACTCCTCATCGTAAATCAATAGAGCCGGTTACAGCCGGGCCGAGAAAAATATATGCACGTTCTGAAGTTTCAGTAGGGTAATCAAGAAGCGTCCTTAATGGATGTGTGTGTGCTGCAACACCTACACACCTATCGAACGCTTTAAACCGCCGATACGTGGTTTTAATTATATCGTTTTGGATCGATGCACATGGTCAAGACGATTAATCGACAGACGTGTTGTGTTTTAGTACCTAAAACATGCAACCGGCGATTATGCCCCAATCGCGGTCACTCAAGAAGGGTCTGGTGTCACCTGGAAACACGAGGGGCAAATCCACCTACCGTCAGTGGGATGACAAGGAAGCTTGGGTGCACGTTATAGCGTTTGGAGTGAATGAAGTAGGAAAGTATCATTTTACATCTATTTTTTAACAAATTTGCTCCCAATCTGGCCATATCCGACTCCCTGACTGTATTTTCTCTCTACTCCTGACCGAGAAGAGTCATGACTAACACACGCCCCCTCTGAGACATGTGCAGTACCACTGCTTCTTTTCACCTGTACGGGGGGGTTCAGCATGGCCCTTAACCCTCAGTTGTATTTAGTGATCATTGTAAGTCGATTTGGATGAAAGCGTCCGCTAAATGCCACAAATGTAAACGGGACGTCTGACAAGTTCATGGTCGGGTGGCCAAATACTTTTGGCCGCTATCATCCAAAAAATTTATCTGAGTGGTGTGGTAAAACGTCACCAAAGTGTGAATCTGAGCTGAATCTGCATCAGTGTGGAATAAGCGTCAGATCCAGGGTTACAGCTCCACATGTATCTGTGTTTATCTGGATTCTCCTCCCTGTTTCACTTTTAAACTTGTGTTACAGCTCCAGCTTCTGAGAAATGGTGAGAATCAGAATCAGCTTCTCCCAGAGTCTAAAACGCTTCTGCTTCAAAATAAAGCTTAACGTGGTTTAATGTAGTAAAAGAAGGAGACAGGAGCACTAAACTTCTCTTCATTATTACTGCTCATAAGTTCCTCCACTAATCACATTCCTCACTCGCTGTTTTACTACGATAAATCACGTTAAGCTTTGTTCACGTCGCTTTTACTGCCTCATATCAAACAGTTCGTCTCATTTGAAAGTTGGGATGACAGATACCTGAGAAGTTATAATCTGTTGGCTGTATGCACGCATGAAACACCAAGATCTCATCACATGTGATAGAAACATGGTACTGTACAGGAATTTATCAGCTCTTTATTGGTTTTGTTGTTGGAAGGGGAATCATTTATTAATTATATTTACATTCTGGGTGAAAACAAAGAGAACTAAAACGTCTCAGTGCCCGAGCGCCGACTCCCGCCGGCTCAGACGGCTTTTAAATGGAGAGCTGGACCTCGGGGACGGACTCGGACCCACAGGGAGGCACTTCCTCTTCAGGGTCGCTTTGAAGGTGTCAGGCGGTCCAATAAATGATCCTCGAATAGCTGTTAAGGGCACAGTTCCATTAAACAGGATTTAGAGGGATTAGCTAATAGCAGCTCGGATAAACGGGCGCGGCGGGTGAGGTGACGGGGGAGTAAGAAGCAAACCCACGGTTCCTGTTACGTTTCTGTGCCAAAATTAAGGTGCTTTTTTAAAAAAATCCCACGTTAGATAGATAGAGGCAGGCAAGGCAGTATTATAGATAGATAGATATTATTATTATAGATAGATAGACAGATAGAAAGTGTTATAGATAGATAGATAGATAGATAGATAGATAGATAGATAGATAGATAGATAGATAGATAGATAGATAGATAGATAGATACTATTATAGACAGACAGACAGATAAATAGATAGATATACAGACAGACAGACAGACAGACAGACAGACAGATAGATAGTGTTATAGATAAAGACGTGAAGTAAAGCTCAGCTCAGCCCCACTTAGCAACTCAGGGATGAACCGGAACACCAACCGATCAATCAGCGCCCAGCCGTACAAATGCTGTCATGTTTTGACTGAACGAGCACAAATTCCCACAGACACACTTCAAAGTCTTGTGAGGTTTCTGGAACGGGGCGCCCGACAAGCTCACGGTCAGGCGTCCGAATACTTTTGGTCACGTAGTGTATTGTCGTGACTAAAACACTCCCTCCAAAATGTGTGCAGTACCACCACTTCTTTTCCCCCGCACCCAGCGGGTTCATACGGAGATCCGTATCTCGCACGGAGAGTCACGCACTGATCACACACAAATCAGTCTGTTTATGTTGTCTTTGAATAGGAGATGGTAGCTCACCAGTTAAGGTGCTGGACTAGTAATCATAAGGTTGCTGGTTCAAGCCCCACCGCTGCCAAGTTGCCACTGAGCCACTGGGCCCCTCAGCAAGGCCCTTAACCCTCAATCGCTCAAATTGTTTTCAGTGATCATTGTCAATTGGGATAAAAGTGTGCGCTCATTGCCACAAATGTAAATATAAATGGGACGTCCGACAAGCTTACGGTCGGGCATCCGAATACTTTTGGTCACTATCATCTGGAGAATTGATCCGCACGAGCAAACCAGGTGTTTAAAAAGACGTTCTGTTCGAATCCCACAACCAAATCTGCTCTCATGACCCGTCACAACCTGTCAGACAGAACGATCCAGCCGAAAGTAACCGGACACACTTAAACCGGCATCTTCTGCCACTCCGGGAGGACGGACGGTTCTGCATCGACCCGCCGGAGAACAGAGCGAGCGCGAGCATCGATCCTGAATTCACAGCCGCCGTCGCTCCGTATCGAGCAGTTGGACTCCCTTTCACAGCCTCTCGTTACAAAGATCGGTCTCGTCAGCGCGTAATAGCCGCTTTAGGATGCAGATCAAAGAGCGGGGACGGAACAAAGAGGCGCCTGGGGTCCGAACGCTTCCCTGAGTCGACGGAAGTCATTTAGCGTGGAGGGAGGAATTAGCGTAACAGCTAACAGCGACCCGTGTCCTGATAAGGAGGAACCTCAGTGACCCAGACAGAGATCCCTCACCTCAGCCTGACTGAACACAATCAGGATGAATTAGAATGTCCACTGTGAGTCTGGTTTCCTCATCCAGCAACAGCGCCTGACCTTACAAATGCCAGTTGAATACATGTCCACAAATTCCAACATACGCACTCCAAAATCCTGAGGACAGCATATTTATTATTATTATTATTATTATTATTATTATTATTATTATTATTATTATTATTACTTTTGAGTCCTGAGTTATATTCAATTCCCCGATCATATTTCACCTCTACTGCTGCAGACCTCCACTCCTGACCGATGAGAACAGTGACTAACACATGCTCCCAACAGACACACTCCAAAATTTTGAAGCCTATTTTTTTTTTATATTTTTATTTTAGTTAAGGCTCTTTTTTAATATTTTTATTTTAGTAAATACTGCATTTTTTAATATTTGAATTTTAGTTAAGGCTGCATTTTTGAATTTTTGTAAATGCTGCATTTTTATATTTTTAATTTTATTAAATACAGCATTTTTGTTTTTATTTCAGTTAATGCAGTGGTTTTCTTTTTTTAGTTAAGGCTGCGTTTTTCAATTATAGTAAATTCTGCCTTTTTTTATATTTAAATTTTAGTAAATGCTGCGTTTTTTATGTTTTTATTTTAGTTAATGCAGCATTTTTTTGCTGTTCTTATTTCAGTTCATTCGGCATTTTTTAATATTTTTAATTTTAGTGCAGCGTTTATGGTTTTATTTCAGTTAATGAAGTGGTTTTCATGTTTTATTTTAGTAAATTCTGCGTTTTTAAATATTTTTTTTTTTAGTTCAGGCTGAGTTTTTTAATTTTAGTAAATTCTACATTTTTAAATATTTTTATTTTAGGTAAAGCTGCATTTTTAATTAAGGCTGTGTTTTTTTATATTCTAATTTTAATTAAGGCTGTGTTATTTAATATTTTAATTTTATTTAAGGCTGTTTTTTAATATTTTAATTTTAATTAAGGCTGTGTTTTTTATTATTTTATTTGTTTATTATGCATTTTTAAATATTTTTATTTTAGTTAATTCCGTTTTTATTGCTGCATCCCTGGTGATGTATTTGTTGTATTTGTGTATTTTTGTGTTTTTGTTTGCTTGTTATTGTTGATCTGTTTATTGTTTATTGTGCACCATATATAAAGAGAGTTTTGGTATTTAAGTCAAGTCAAGTCAACTTTATTTATATAGCGCTTTTTTACAATAGACATTGTCTCAAAGCAACTTTACAAAATCCAGGACCAACAGATATAAAAACCCCTGTTGAGCAAGCCGAGGGCGACTGTGGCAAGGAAAAACTCCCTGAAAATTACAGGAAGAAACCTTGAGAGGAACCAGACTCAGCAGGGCCTGTCCTTCTTCGGTGGCCTGGAGGATACTTTAAATAAATAGGATTTACACAAATCATACAAACACAGAATTAAATGAACTAAAAGTTATAACTGGCAATAAATAAATAAATAATAATAATAGAGTTATTATTCGGTCTAGTCTTTAATAAAGTCTGTAGTGATTTCTTGTCATTCTTGGTGCAGTTACTCCCGACCCGTCACATCCGGCAGGAGCAGCATCGTTGGCACGGCAGTCTCGACTTTAATCCTTAACCTCGGCGGGTAAACAGGTTTCCATCAGAATGCCCGCGGGGTAAAACAATAGAGAATGTAGTTAATAATGTACAATGCTAGTTGAGTAAAACAGTTTTACAGAGAGTAGCTTTAGACTCCGGCAGCCCTAATTATTACAGCATAACTAAAAGGGAGAGCGAGCAGGTAACAAGGTCATGAAGGCTTTCACAGGACATCAACGTCCACCTCCCCTACCCAAACCGGAGTGATCGGACAGGAGAGGCAGAACGACAGCAACCCAACATCCCTGATCACCACAAGTTTCTATGACCAAGAACCCCCAAGCTCTGCGCCTTTGTCTATACTAATCAAAAGCCTGAGAAAATAAATATGTTTATTTTATATAAATATATTTATATAAATAATAAATATGTTTAATTTAGTTGCTGCTCCTCAGTAAAACCTCAGTAAAGAAAACGCAGTTTAATCTCTTCTGTTAAATTCTCTCGTTGTTTATCACGCTGATCCTGATAAATGTTGTTAGAAGAAGTGAAAATAAAAATGATTGAGATATTTATTCTCGGGGATAAATTACCCTCCGTCATCACGGGTTTAATAGCAGAACAGTTTAAATAAAAAATCAAACCCCTGTTATTAATGAGTCTGGTGATTAATCGTGTATGAAGGGCTTTTATAACGAGCGCCGCCGTTAATGTGACGTGTCAGTAATTAATTCCTAAAAGCTCTAAAAGCTGTAAAGCGTTCCTGCCGTTCTCACCTCGGGCGTGGCCTCAGCGTGTCCCCCTCTCCGGTTCAGGGTTCACACAGGAGGCCTTTGTTCTCTCTCCGGACGGGCTCGCGTGTCGGCCGCTTCACCCCGCCGCTCCTGTTTCTCCTGAACGACTTCCTCTCTCGGTGAGGTGGCTCACCGGGGGGGGCGCTGGAACCGGGCCAGGGGGAGTTCAGTACCCGTCCAAGTTCTGAGAAGGAGCGGAGGGTTTTATGATGTCAGCCAGGGCGGGGTCTGACTGGATCGTTGGTTCTGCTGCGCTGTGCAGCTACGGGTCGCTGTTGTGGTGGTCGAGTCCCGTCTCGTGGTCCAGCTGGTTCATATAACCGGGTTTCGGTCAGATTTCGGACTGGAATGGACGTGACCAGCGCTCGGTTCTGTGATCAAACCATTATCGTGGAACTGTATGAATGTTTTAAATGAAAGGGTTCTTAAATTTAGGGCAGTTGTAACCTAGTGGTTAAGGTACTGGACTAGTAATCCAAAGGTCACTGGTTCAAGCCCTACCACTGCCAGGTTGCCACTGTTGGGCCCTTGAGCAAGGCCCTTAACCGTCAATTGCTTCGACAGTGTACTGTCACAGTACTGTAAATCACTTTGGATAAAAGCGTCTGCTAAATGTTTTAAATGTAAATGCTCTTTTGCTCTTTTTGAACGGGCACAAATTCCCATAGATACGAGCTTCTCAGAAGAGCGGCTGTTAAGGTCACTCTACTTTAACAGCGTCTGTTTTTAACAGGTATCCAAATACTTTTGGCCAATATAGTACATCCCAGTAAAACTAGAAGCATCAGATTCCAAGAGGGAGAGGGAGCCACATCTCCTGGTACTTAATAGAGTCCATGATGATATTTGCCCCCCCATTCTCCCAAGTTTGCCCTAGCTGACCACTTCTTTTCACCTGCGCCAGGTGGGTTCATACAGAGGTATCACGTACAGAGTCACGCACCGATCTCCATTATCCCCCGTCTCTGTGCAGCACCATCAATCAACCAGCAGAGGGCGTAATTGCAGTTATCAGGACTCCCTACGCCCCTCCCTCCGTCCCTCAGACAAGCCGCGACCTGCTTGTTGTGATTAAGATGAAATCTAAGTCGAGTCGTTGATGCCAAAACGCTGGAGTTTTAGCCTCTCTAACCATCCTCCTCACCTCTCTCCATTTGTGCACATTACATTATTGCATAGTGGCTCTAATGGTTTGAATCCCCAACGGTGCTATCAGCCAGTCGAGTGTCTATGTACAGACATGATTGGCTACGTCTGGGGGAGGGAGGAATGATGGTCAATGCCGTCCTGTCCTGTATGTGGACAAAAGTATTGGGACGCCCAGTTCAAATGACTGAATTCATAAGTTTCATCCACAACAGTTGCTAACAGGAGTAATAAATCAATTATATAAAGAAAATTATGTTCTTCTGACACTGACCAACAGTTTAGGGAAGGTCCTTTCCTGTTTAAAAAGCAAGAAACTCCAGCGTCCTGCACAGAATGAATTAGAAAATCGCCTGACTGACCAGACATACAAATAAATGCTCTTTTGCTCTTTTTAACTGGGCACAAATTCCCATAGAAACACACACAGTTTAAAGTCTTGTGAGAAGGTTAGAAAATCGGCTGTTGAGGTCACTCTGTTTTATTAGCATTTGTTTTTGAAACTGGACAACCAACAAGCTCACGGTCAGGCGTCCAAATACTTTTGACCTTATAGTATCTATCTATCTGTCTGTCTGTCCGTCCATCCGTCAAACCCAAAAAGGAAATCAGACCGCAAAAAGTGTGAGAGTGAGCTAAATTAATTACCCCCCCCCCCCCTTTGTTTTTTTGGAGCCAGTTGTGCCAACACTTGTGCCGCCGACCTTATTAAGCTCCACAGGATCATAAATGAAGCGCTCTCACCAGCGTGGGCGCTACACGCCGTTACCCGATCTTTCACATCTGTAATAAAACAACTTTTATAGCGGCTCTGATGGTAATAAATCCGCCCGACAGCCGCGCGCTCGTTACCACTTTACGACCCGCGTTAACTTGCCGGCTAATTCTGGTCCTGGCGCCCTGCTTTTAGTACAAGGCCGGATGTTAGCGGCAGAGCTAACGATTCCTTCTGTGATATAACGGTCCAGAGTCCTCGATACCTCCACACCCTCGTTTAATGATTTATTTATGTAAACGGGCAACTGTACAGCTAGGGTCACCTCCATAAACCCTAAAAGGAGATCAGACCCCAAAAAGGAGAACAGACCCTAGACATCAGACACTAAAAAGGAGGGACATTAGACTCCAAGAAGGAGGATACTGTATCCCCAAAAAGGAGGACATCAGACCCCAAAAAGAAGGGCATCAGACCCCAAAAAGGAGGAACATCAGACCCCAAAAAAGACATCAGCCCCCCCCCAAAAGAAGGACATCAGACCCTAAAAAGGAGAACATCAGAACCTAAAAAGAACATCAGACCCCAAAAAGAACATCAGACCCCAAAAAGGACATCAGACCCTAAAAAGGAGGACATCAGACCTCAAAATGGAGATCAGACCCCTTAAAGAAGGAGATCAGACCCCAAAAAGAAGGCGATCAGACCCCAAACAAGAGGACACTGTATTCCTAAAAAGGGAGAACATCGGACCCCAAAAATGAGGAACATCAGACCTTCAAAGAGGACACTGTATCCCCAAAAAGGAGATCAGACCCTAAAAAAGAGGACACTATATCCTCAAAAAGAAGGACATCAGACCCCAAAAAGGAGGAACATTAGACCCCAAAAGGGAAAACATCAGACCCCAAAAAGAACATCAGACCCCAAAAAGAGGAACATCAGACCCCAAAAAGAGGAACATCAGACCCCAAAAAGAGGAACATTAGACCCCAAAAGGGAAAACATCAGACCCCAAAAAGAACATCAGACCCCAAAAAGAGGAACATCAGACCCCAAAAAGAGGAACATCAGACCACAAAAAGAGGAACATCAGACCCCAAAAAGGAGAAGATCAGACCCCAAAAAGGAGGAACATCAGACCCCAAAAAGGAGGGACATCAGACCCCAAAAGGAGGAACATCAGACCCCAAAAAGGGGAACATCAGACATAAAAGGAGAACATCAGAACCCAGAAAGGAAAACATCAGACCCTAAAGAAGAGATCAGAACCCAGAAAGGAAAACATCAGACCCTAAAGGAGAGATCAGACCCCAGAAAGGATTACACTGTATCCCTAAAAAGGAGAAAATCAGACCCCAAACAGGAGGACACACCCTCTAGTATCTGCAATTAACCTGACTGCACTTTGTTCGACTGTAGGAGGAAACCGGAGCTCCATTGAAAACCCACACAGACACGGGAATAACATGCAAACTCCACCTGGGAATCGAACCCAGGACCTTCTTGCTCTGGGCCACAGTGCTACCCACTGTGTTGGGATTCTGCCTGTAATAAAATGTGTCCTAAAATTAAATAAATAAAGTATTTTTAATGACACCAGGTCGACATCGCGCCGCCCGATTCCTCTCGTGGTGCTGTGTGTGTGTGTGTGTGTGTGTGTGTGTGTGTGTGTGTGAGTGTGTGTGTGTGTGAGTGTGTGTGTGTGTGAGTGTGTGAGTGTGTCAGGATGTTAACTACCCTGAGAATAATCCCTTCCCTGGAATAATAGCCCCGGCGAGCTCATTTCTTCCTCTGGATCATTTAGCATTATTTGTTTATTGATTGTTCACGCCGTCAGGAGCAGCGACGGTGGCGTTGGCATCGGGGAAGGCGGCGGCGTGGCGGCGGTGAGAGGTTATTAATGCGGCAATTACAGGTGAAATGAATGGCGAAAGCTAATAGATTAATCTTGATAGTATCGGCGGCGCGGGGATTACACGGCCTGTAATTGTATGGTGAGCGTAGGCCGACGTGTAGCAGCACTTTAGCTCTGAAATAAACGATGCTGTGCCTGCTGGGGGGGACAGTGGGGGGGGGGGGGGGGGGGGGGGGGGGTTGTTACTGTGCTGGTACTTAAATAAAACTTGAGCCGAACAGACGAGGGTTTTGAGATCCAGCAGGATGTTCTTTATTCCGGAAGTGCATGGTCGGGGTGCATCCACGTGGTACATCTGCCCAGGGAATGTGTACAAATCCCAGCAGTTACCCTCCAATACAGAGACACATCTTCTACAGTTTATATTATTATTTTAGGGAGGGGGTTAAATCACCCATCACAACTTCAATAGAGAATAGAAGATCTCATAAAGGTGTTTCTGTGTCTGGGGTTAAATCCCCCCTAATAACACAAATACAGGAAATTAATATTAGTATCATTACTATATTCTTTTTTAGTTATATTATAGTTTTATGGTATAGTTAATTTATAATTAATTGTAATATTTTTGTTATTATTATCTTTAATATTATTTCTTTATTATTATTACTTAAATTATTAATTATTAAATTATTATTATTATAACAATTATTGTTTTAATAGTATTATTTTAATATTATTTTTATTCTCAGTATTGATATTGTTGCTACTATTATTTATTTTTAAAATATGATTGTTCTTCTTTTTATTATTATTATTATTATTTATATTTTAAATTTAATGATCATTACTTTTATTACTATTTAAATTTAATTATCATTACTTTTATTACTATTTAAATTTAATTATCATTACTTTTATTACTATTTAAATTTAATTATCATTACTTTTATTACTATTTAAAAGTATTATTTTATTATTATTTTATTATTATTATTATTATTATTATTACTATTATTATTATTATTATTACTATTATTATTATATTATTATTATTATTATTATTATTGTTATTTTATTTTTATTTTATTTTATGTTATTTTTATTATTATTAGTTTAATATTATTATTTATTATTATTAGTTTAATATAATTATTTTTATTATTATTAGTTTAATATTATTATTTATTATCATTATTATTATTTTATTATTATTAAATATTATTATTATTATTATTATTATTATTATTATTATTATTATTATTATTAATACTTTTAGAGAGCTTGACTTGACCAAGATGGTATGGAAGAGAGGGGCAGGAGTGGGTGTAGGGCATCCAGCTCTCATTACTGCTCTGTCCCTGTTCTACCCCCTGATCTCAGTAGTGGGTTGAGGACGTCGTGTTTTTGTATTATTGTCCTCTCTCAATCTGCAGCTTTAATTTTGATCCTCCTGTTTTTATTAGTGCTTCTTTATCCAGAGTTACGTTCCACCTGGGATTGAATATCTGTGTGTGGAATCTGTTTTCTTCTCTACCGGGACTGTGGGGATTTGCCACGCACCTCTTGACATTTTTACCCATGTACATTCTCACAGTCTGTTTTGTTTTTTCTCTTTAATGACACATGTGCCAACACACTCTGCAGCAGGTGATACCCGGGCAGTCGAAATGCCAGACATTAAGTCATTCTGGGTTTAAATAAAAGCCGGTCAGTCTAAAACCAAGGACGTCTTAAAATGAGTCAAAATTCATATTTTTATTTTCTCTTTCTTCTCTTACAGACGAACAAAGGTGATGCCCTCGCCAACCGAGTCCAGAACACATTGGGCAGCTACGACGAGATGAAGGAGCTGCTGACCAACCATACCAACCAGAGCCACCTGGTTGGCATCCCTAAGAACTCGGTCCCTCAGACCCCTGTGGAAAAGAGCGATCAGCCAAGCATCTTTTTCACGGAGGCTCAGCGCGGCAGGGCCACCTCGTCCCAGCCCGGGAATCATGCCACTTCCATGCCCCCTCCGGCTACCGCCGCCCTGGCGGGGCCAAGCGTCCTCCACGGGCACCAGAGCACCAAAAAGTCTCGCTCTTCAGACTGGGCCAGAGGAACAGGCGGCACTCAGACCTCGAACCGAGGGAAGCAGAGCTCCGGCGGGCATGAACCCGACCTGGGCGAGTCGAGTCCCGGCACCTCCACACACTCCAGCAGAAGGCACGGGCAGCAGGTCAAGATGGTAACGGCTGCCAGCTCGCCCTGCGAACAGGAATCGGGGTCGCCCGTGGCCTCCACGTCTCTGGTGCCCGGTGGTCTGTCGACGCCAACCTTCCCTCAGGGTCTGCACTGCAAGTCGGGCAGCGGCGGGCAACAGAAACCGACGGCGTACGTCCGGCCCATGGACGGCCAGGACCAAGCGCCCATCGACTCGCCGGAGCTCAAACCCCCTGTGGAGATCGCAGATGGGTACGGTGGCATGGCGTTCACGAGCCTGATGGATGGTAAAGCCAACACGGCGGTGGGCAAGGGCAAGCTTCCGAAACTGACCCTACCACAGACTGGTGAGGTGAGTGCTGGGTTCAATTCCCCATTTTTTGATAGATGTGATAGTGAAAAGTTGGCTGGTTGGCATTTTGCTTGGCTGTGTGGGTTTCACATTGATACCTGGCGCAACGATGGCTTGGCACACACACACTACATGGACAAAAGTATTGGGACGCCCCTGTTTAATCATTAGAAGGAGTGTCCAAATACTTCTGTCAAGTGAACTGGTATTAGGTGGCATGGATTTAGGGTGGCATGTATGTACTGTATGTACCTGGTTGGCACAACCTTTTTCTACTGGTAGCAAAACAGCACTCAAGCTTAACGCCACCTCTGTCATGCCTGCCAGTAGGTGGAGTGGTGTCGAGGTTGAACGCTGCACCTTTTTTCCAGATACATGCCAATGATGGCTGTACTGGTGACACACTGGGTGCGGTACTTGAACCCCGCCGCCCAGTGCCGCCCACCTTTCCGCAGGGGGAAGCGGGCACATCCCAGACACATCCAAAAAATCCGTACAGCTTAGCGTGAGAAATAGAGATGGATGTTTTCGTTAACTCCCAATTTAGTCATAGCCGGTTCCTGATGGTGTACGAGGAGGGTATATTCTCCTGACACACCCTCCCTCCGACACGCCCGCTCCTCCGACCCCTTCTTATTTGCCCGTACTTTGGTGGGTCGGCGCGTGAGGTCGGTCTCGCGCACGGAGAGTCACGCGCTGATCTCTACGTTCCTCCACTTCTGTACGGGCACCTCGGGCTGACTAGTGGATGATTCTGTCTGCTGCAGGCACTGCCAATCGTGCCCGCTAGGGGGCGCACGGTCGGAGAGCTTGTTCGTCTTGTGTATACCCCTCATATGCCTATTTGATAGATAACTTCTTGGCGCACCCTGCAATCACACCGGCAGCGTTATCATGACCCGTGGGCATTTCTGACCTCAAGCTGATGCCAACCAAATGCATACAGCGTACTTTACTGGCTCACATCTACAGAGTGAATGTGTTCCTGCTGCTTTCTGATCATCCTGCAACTGAAAGTAGAACTTTAAAGCTGAAGCAAGGAAGCTTTCGGGCGTGCCGGAAGGAATCGGTGCTCGTCTCCGACCCCCCTTGGTCAGTGCAGAGATTCTCTTATTATGAGAATCTCTCATAATAATTGATCTATTAAGAAATGAATACACGTTTGTTTGCCCTGGATCTGCTGGAAACCTAATACCTCATTCCTCAGCTGGAATTAGATGATCTATGAGTCAAAAACCCCAAATTGAGCTCCGTGGTTAAAAGCTCCACCACCCGTCTCGCCCGTCATGCGCCCGGTGGATTTTCTTCTCCTAAATGATCATCCTGTCAGATCTGCGCTCGGAGGAACTCGTGATAAAACCATCAGCAAAATAAACGCTGAGTAACGCTGAGCGCAGGAACCGCTTCAGAACGATCGATAGTCTGAACACTTCCTGTCAGAACCTCGTCCACAAAAAATAAACCAAAAAGTATCAGGTCAGTCTGAAAACCTAGATCCTAGCTCTCTCTCTAGACAGACACATTTCCCATCATCCTACACTCCCGAGAAGAGGGCGTGTCTAAATTCTTATCTCCCTTAAAATGCTCCTACTGAGGCACCTTAATTCTGAGTGATGATCTGACTGAATAACGAGGGAGCGTCCGACGCCTCCTCAGCGCTGAAGATCAATCCCAGCATTCAGTGCAGCACGACTTTTCTCACAAAAACAACAAACGTGGCGGACGAATCAATGCGGAGCAACCAACAGAGTTTCTTTCAAATGTAAATAAATTCTGGTTGATGTTTAATCTGTATGAAGGTGTAATTATACGAGTGTCTTTATTTGTAAATTGGGGCATCAGGGACAGTTTAAGTGTTTTCGGTACACGGAGGGAGACGTTAGCTGGAGTGCTAGCGGGTTGAACGTCCTGAGGCTAACTGTGTTAGCTTAGTAAGCTAAAACTGTGGTGACGTAAGTAGAGCGTCTAAATAATCTGATTATGAGCTCCAGGTCTGATTAGAATCCTCTGTACTGAGGAGCAGATAAGGGAGGCTGTACACTATAGTGAAGTATGTCTGTGGGAATTTGTGTAGCCGGGCACTGATTGTTCAGTCGGTGTTCCGGTTCGTCCCAGAGCTGTTGAGTTTGACTGAGATCGTCATCTGTGGTAAATATTTCTCCTGTAAACATCTGGTTAGACACGTTCACCATAGCCGGAGTGATTATCACCGGAGTGTTTCTATATTGAGGTGTGAGGGCGTGACGAATTCATTAGCACCTGATTAAACGTGAAGAGAAGGTGCAGGCCGACGTACCTCATAGCAACTCTCACTTCTACACCCCACTCAACAGCTCTGGGATGAACCGGAACATCAACTGATCAGTCAGTGCCCAGCCAACAATAGCAACACAAAAAAAACTGAGACGGGTGCACGTTTAGTGCCGTCTTTTGTTCCGTAATGGTTTACATTTCTTTTTTTTTTCATTACTGTTTGATAAATCACTCCAGCGGCCGTTTATTGCTCCTCATTTTGCTCCACACTTTTCACAGAACCAAATCTCGACTGCAGACAGGCCAGTCTAGCACCTGCACTCGCTCAGAAGTGACTGAGACTTTTTTATAACAAGAAACAAGGAAAGAGCCAAACTTAGAACCGCTTTTTTTCTGAAAATTTTCAGATCTTTTTGATTGTTAGCTGGTTTTCAAGGCAGTTGTTTTTATTAATGAATAAATGAATTTATTTATTATTTATTTATTAATTTTTATTTTATTTATTTACATTTTATGTATTTGTATTTATTTATTTATTTTTGCTTTTATAATATAGACTGGAATAAATATTGCTGGATTTTTGATTGTTAGCTGTTTTTTTTAAGGCAGTAGTTTTTATTAATGAATGAATTAATTAATTTATTATTTATTTATTCATTTTTATTTATTTATTTAATTATTTATTCATTCATTCATGTAATTAATTAATTATTTATTTATTTAATTATTCATTCATTCATTTATTCATTTATTTATTTAGGTACATTTTGTATTTGTTAATAAATCTATAAATAAATTGCGCCTTTGAGGCCAAAAAAAGCCACAACACCAAGTGGGTTCTCAAAAACGTTCCCATGATCACTCTTGTCTAACGTCATGGGCGCTTACTCGACGGCCCGCCGTGCGGGCACATAACTGGCGATGCTGGTCGGGTGAACAGCGTTTTCTTGCGTATCCGTGGAAGAGTTGGCGCCAGGGTGCACTGACCAGATCCAGGTACCAGATATAACTGGACACTGAGTGGTCATAATGTTTTGGCTCATCGGTTCCAGCGCCCCACATTTGAAGCAAACCGACCTGTAAAAACCCGCTCGGCTAATTCCCACCTGCAACCTAGCGTAATGCAGCGTTGTACCGCTCGGTGGTCTCCTGTAGCGCTAAATCAGCGACTGTCTGGGTTATTAAAACAGATCTTGGCGTTCGGCGCGGCCCGGTTTGTCAACATTGGACCAGGAGTCGTTCCCAGGAGCGTTTGATAACGACCCTAACGACGCCACATGTGGCCCAACGCAGCTCACACAACAGCACGCCGCATTAGCGTGATTCATGCTAATAGGATCACGTCGGGTAATACTAGCTCGAGTGTGTTTCTTGGCGATGACGCTATTTTACTTGCGCCGGCTCGCGTGAGTTAAACGCTTCATTTGGAAAACGAATGTGCAGCCGCTAGCTCACCTCAGCTTCGTGCTAACGGCCGTGCCAGGATTTTTCGGACCATTCGGGAGGTCGGATTTGGTGTCTTACCAACCAAAGTTAACGTTAGACCAGCGTTTTTACCTAGTGCTCGGTCACATGGGTCCAGGTTTGGTTATTTAAGACGTTCATTTACGTCTCGGATGTCAGTAGTGGTGTTAGGAAAACTCGTTTGCATGTTTGCATGTTCTCCCCATGTCTGTGTGGGTTTCCTCCGGGTTTCCTCCTACAATCCAAAGATGTGCAGTCATGTGTGTGTGTGTGTGTGTGTATGTGTGTGTGCCCTGTGACCTGTCCAGTGAATAATTTTGCTTCAGTTTTATTTGCTGTAATTAATTAATTAATTTATTTATTTATTAATTTATTAATTTATTAATTTATTTATCTATTATTTATTTATTTTTAGTCATTTATTTATTTATTCATTTATTTATTTTGTTTATTTATTTATTTTGTTTATTTTTTTATAAAAAAAATTATTAATGCATTTATTTATTTATGTATTTATTTATTTATTTACTTATTTTTTAAATTTTTTTTTTATTTATTCATTGATTTATTTATTAAATAAAGACAGGAATAAGTATTGTTGGACTTTTGACTGTTAGCTGGTTTACAGGGCAGGTGTTTATATTTAATAATTTGTATTATTTAATTTATTGAATTTTTATTTAATTAATT
Organism: Trichomycterus rosablanca; assembly: GCF_030014385.1. Lineage (NCBI taxonomy): Eukaryota > Metazoa > Chordata > Actinopteri > Siluriformes > Trichomycteridae > Trichomycterus > Trichomycterus rosablanca. The sequence continues at coordinate 40,590,933 of NC_085995.1, forward strand.
CAAATTAAATACTCGGTACGTTTAGCAGCTTACATTATTTACGTGTTGGTGCAAAAAGCTGTTTACGTGTACGTGTTTGTACAGATGTAGCAGACTAGCGTTGAGATGGCGCCTTCTTGTCCTTCACGCCCAGAGTAACATAATTCACAGACGTAATGAGGTTCAGTGGCTCATTTTCTGTTCTGGTCGTCTCGTACGCTCGCTCAGTGGTGATCATCTTCCTCCATCAGATCTTCAGCAGTTTTCTGATGTGCCTGTTCATTATCTTATAATAAATGTTTATTAATATACATAGACTGTTGAATCCAACAGGTCTAAGGTCTGTGTCTCTTTCTGTTCTCCGTTTGGGACGTAGCCAGTTCCGCCTCCGGAGTGTGAGGAGGCTGGAAAACCTAAATGCACGGGAAATATTAGATGTTTTATTTTATGTTTGTTTACCTGTTTAGCATAAATGCTAAGCTAAACTAATGCTAACCCCAATTTAGTCGTTTCCAACTCCCTGTTGTTTAAAAAAAAAGCGCCGAACCTTCCTGGACGGGAGTTAACGAGCTCGTTTACGTTTGGGATCCACGGCGGAGCGTCTTCACGATCCCGTAGCTCTCGGCGAAGCTCCTGGTGGACGCGTGACCCTCCCTGCCGACCGGATGAGCCTGACCGGACAGACGAGATCCAGACAGAAGACGGTGCGAGAGACGGAAATAAAACTCCAGAATTATTGGGACGCGTCTGCGTTTAGCAGTAACAGCTGGTATCATTTGCATAAAAGCCGTCAGACGTCGTTTTCCTGAGCCGCCTGTCAAACCGTGATGAGAAAAAAATAGCGCTCGCTACAGAATCCCGTTCATTAGCGCCTGCAGACGCCTCGAAAAGCTTCACAATTAGCGCCGCTTGTGTCCCGCGGTCGGCGTCTGTGCAGGAACATGTGGAGACGTGCAGCGGTACCTTATTGAACTTTTACTCGGCGACACTTTTAATCTTCTGCGTTTTTAATGAGGGATCAGGTGACGCAGATGCAAACGTCTGGAGAGATGCTATAACAGACCGGCTGATTCATTTAAACGATTCCATTCTGTTGTCTCTCTCGTCTGGCGTCCAGGGCTGAATCGGGGACCGACCGCGGTGACGTGACGCCTCCGATGTGCAGCCGTACAAACGCTGTCATCTTCAGACTGAACGAGCACAAATTCCCACAGACAGACACAGACACAACCAAACGTAAAAATGTGAACGATTTGGGTTCGTTGTCTCCTTTCGTCTGGCGTCGGGGACCGACTGCAGTTACGTGATGCCTTTCTTGACCGACATCAGCGCCATACAAACGTTGTCATCTTTTCACTGAATGGGCACAAATTCCCACACAGCGACGTACTTCAAAGTCTTGTGAGAAGCTTCTCAGAGGAGCCACAGTTGTTCTAGCTGTAGCTCTATTTTATTAGTGTTTGTTTTTAAATGGGGTGTCCAAATACTTTTGGCCATATAGTGTGTGTCCCAAATACAGTGAGATGTTTTAAGACGTTTAAAATGTGGTGCCAACCAAACATAAAAGTGTGAATTAATTTGATTTGAACGATCTGGGTTCGTTGTCTCCTTTCGTCTGCCGTCCAGGGCTGAATCGGGGACCGACTGTGATGATGTGACGCCTTTGATTTGTTTCTAATGACCTTTTCTGACCAAGCTTTTGACATTATGGGCACAAATTCCCACACACAGACACATTTTAGAGTCTTGTGAGAAGCTTTTTCAGAACAGAAGCTAAAAGATCACACAGAGGTCGCTCTAATTTATTACTGTTTGTTTTTAAATAGGGTGTCCAAACACTTTTGGCTATACAGTGTGCGTCCCAAATATGGTGAGATGTTTTAAGATGACGTGGTGCCAACCAAACGTGAAAACATGAACGATTGGGTTTTGTTGTCTCTTTCGTCTGGCGTCCAGGGCTGAATCGGGGTCATCTTCAGACTGAACAGGCACAAATTCCCATACACAGACATAGACACAAGCAAACGTAAAAATGTAAACGATTTGGGTTTGTTGACTCCTTTTGTCTGGCGAGTTCTTTCTGTTCTATTAGCGGATGTTTTTAAATAGGGTGTCCGAATACTTTTGGCTATACAGTGTGCATCCCAAATATGGTGAGATGTTTTAAGAAGACGTGGATAGGCTTCTAAATTTGCAGCAACAGTTTGGGGAAGGTCCTCTCCTGTTCCGCAAATGCTCCCATCTTGTGACCGAATAGGGGGCACAAATTCCCACAGACATACTCCCAAAGCCTTGTGATAAGCCTTCTCAAAACAGGTCACATGATAAAGAAGAATGAAGAAGAACGTCTTTATTTGTCATCTATACGTCTAAGCGCAGGGCTGGAGCAGACAGGGTTAAGGGCCTTGCTCAAGGGTCCAACAGAGCCTGGATTTGAACCGACAGTCTTCTGATTGATAGTCCAAAGCTCCACCCACTAGGCTACGTAACGTACGTCTAAAGTACGTCTCCCGTCAGTTAGATTCCAGATTTATGGCGGTGAAATCAATCCGGAGCTTGTAAGAACGTAAAACTGGGGATCATGGATCATCCCGGGTCCTCCCACGCCCCCGCCTCGCCCCGGCCTCGCCCCGGCCTGAGGTCAGTGCTGTGTTATCTCAGCTCGATTCGTCTCCGACGCTGAACGGCGGCGGCTACAGACAATCCGCTGATGGATTAGCACCGCGTGCGCCGTCAAACGGTCTGGCAAAAACGCTCGGCAGTCCGGCGAGGACGTCTCGCGTCGGGATTCTTTTGGGAACGGAATGCTAATGCGCTGAGCGACCGAGCACGCGCACGTCAGTGCTGCTAATTTAAATGTCACTTAGCGTTAGGAAACACTCCATCACGTTAAGCCGTTAAAGCCCC